>NC_068995.1:10709045-10712405 GCF_001194135.2 Octopus bimaculoides
AGTTCCAGAAAGGCTGCCCTGTATTTTCAGTGAAGAAAAATTAATCCTTTATCTAGTTTTGCATGAAACTGAGACTAGTTGCAAAAATGTGAAATTGAATCTTTGTGGTAAAATTGGTGAATCAGACTTTTCACTTGACTTTGAAGCAAGTTTGTTGGGACAGAATGATAAAGAAATGACAATACACCGTCTTTGTGTGAAAAGGAAAATACAGGAATTGGAATTAAAAGAAGATTTGGGTAAAGGTGATGAAATAAAATCAGAGATTATTGATTTGGGTACAATGGCTAATTTGGTTTCAAAGTACACAAGTTTTGTTGGTTTGGATAAACATGGTCCAGTTGCTTGTCTAATGCCCTCTCCACTATGTCAAAAATCTAAGTTCAGGAAACGTTCCGTGTCATCACAAAAAATGTCATGTATGCCCAAAGGAGTTGCAAATGCATATATGTCAATGCCATTAGGTCTGAGAGAAGAGGAAACTGGAATGGATGCTTTCATGGCCAATTCCATGAGTGTAAATACTGAGAATTCAAGACAGTCACCTCAGTCACTTCAAAAGTCAGACTTAGCCTCTTCAACGGGAACAATTAAGGGCGTTTTAGCATGTTTGGTTGACCTACAAACTTTCTCTGGTTTCTGGAATCTAGATAATCAATTAGCTCAAGCTCTCAATATTTCTCTTAAGGACCTGAACAATGAGAATCCATCCGTTAGTGATAAAATATGGGCTACAGCTCTTGTTGTTGCTGTACTAAGAGAAAAATTAGCTTCTCAGCATTGTGAATGGGAATTAATGGAAAAGAAAGCAATGGTTTGGCTGGACTCTCAGAATATACAACCAATGAATTCAGAGAAGTTACTAGAAAAAGCTACAAACTTCATAAAAAACAAAATGGCTGCTTAACAATTTCTGTTTATTTCATGTTTAAAACCTTCATTACTGTATAACTGAGAAAAATACGTTAACATCTTAACTTGTATATCAATACTTTACTAATTCCTCTAAAATATCATTAAAAAAATATCTTATACATCTATTCGGCTTTAAAATATAATAAAATATAGAGCTATAATCATATATTTATTGATTTTGTGTTAATTTCTGTGTGAAATGTAAATATATTTCTAAGACTAAAAACAAGATTGAAAAAAACCATTTAAGCACTTTTGAGGATTCAGTGACACAGACTTCCTGTTTTTATGTGATCTAAATTATAACCTTCCATCAAGATATTATTCTAATTTATGTCCCAAACACTGGCTTAATAATGACAAAGTTATATCACTTAATTCTTCCTTATTTTCAAAAAATTAATGAAAACAAAGGCAATGCATTTCAACTGAAATATGGTAGAGAAACTGTAAAAGACAGCTAAAGACAGAGAAACTGTTAAAGACAAACTGAGTACCAACCATTTTACTCTACAAAACTAAGTAAAATAATCATTATCTAGCTGTAGGTTCAATACTCACTAGGCTTCACATTGACTTTGGTCATTATAAATTCCTTAAAGAAACAGGATTTAATTAATAAATATCTGAAACAATTGTATAAAACTCTATCCTACATTTATCACATCTGTACTTTGTCTTGGTTCATCATTACTATCATTCTTATGATATTAGAAACTATTTGAAAAACCTTGACATTTATGTGTACATCATATTCTGAGATTCTATTAAGAGATTTGTTCTACTCACATCTTCGAGACAGTGCCCCAGCATGTTCGCAGTCTAATGATTGAAACAAGTAAAAGAATAAAAGTTAAGATGAATCCATTTTAGTTTCATTATGGGATAACAGAACAAGCACTAAAGACCAAAAGTACAACTTGTCAGGTAGTGTTGTAAGACAAAGGAATATGTTGGAAGAGTTTTATCACAAAATTTATCAAATCCATATTCAGTGTTAGTAAAGTCAAATGCTTTTGATAGACATACAGTTTTAAGAGAATGACTTCACATCATTATCATCATCGTTGTTATGTTATTATTGTTCCCTTTTGCATGTTTGCATGTGTCGGGTGGAATTCATTAATGTAGATACACTAAAACAGGATGGCCTTGCTGTTACTAACACTTGCCTGTTTCCAAGTTAGGTTATATTTCCCTATGGCCCAATGTTTTCAGAAAGCTTTCAGAATAGAGGAGAGAACTTGTACAACAGTTACATTTTTCTATGACTATCATACCATGTCAAATCAAAAAGACAAAAACATGCATATATACATATATACAAGTGAATTCTCCCATGAGTTTCTCATTATTATAGCCATAAGTGTATCCAGACAGATGATTTGATTTCAGTGGTGAAGTATTGTTTAGGAGCCATCACACTTTTGAGAAAAGCATATGGAAGAAAGAAAGTGCAAATGTTAGCAGCAAATTCAGTGAATCACATATCCAATGCTCTTCTCTTAGAGTTTTCCACCTTCTAGTTTAAAGCCATCTGATATGGCTTAGAGTCCAACCTGTAATCAGCTGCAAAATGTAAACCTGTGCACAAAGACAGAAATTTGTAAATCCTCGTATATATAAATTTTATGTAATTGAATCGTCTATGCCTCTCTTCATTTCATCAAACCTTTGACAGGTTTTGACAGAATTTACATACTTCATTGCATCTAGATAGCATGCTACCCACCAAGCAGTCTTGGTGTTTTTGCCAGTTTAGTCACAGACAGTTCAGATATGCAACAGACTGTACGAGGTGACATGTTACAAGTGGCACTCATGACTGACCTGCCATATTTATATATGAATTAATTGTGTTGCTAATTTGATCTTTGCATGTAATTATCATCAGGATCCTCAATATTTCCATTTTTTATTTGGTTTCTTTCATTTTTGTATATTTTTTTCTATACAGGTATCTTAAATACAAAATGGATTGTTTAATGGTATTTGGAATCATCTGCGAAAAGAAAACAAAAGTTTCTCTTCACTATGCCACTCACACGATATCCATTAATGGATTTACATCACATGTCAACGTCGAAGCTGAATATATAAATGAAAGCCAACACAAGACAGAAGCTAAGTTTGTTTTCCCTGTGGAAGAAGACAGTGCCGTATATAAATTTGAAGCTAAAATTGGTGATGTCCATTTAGTTGCCAAATCTAAAGACAAAGATGTTGCCAAAAAGGAGTACAAGGAAGCTGTAGATAAGGGACAGTCTGCCATTTTGTTGCGAGAGACCAGCACGTCTGGCGATATTTTTGAGTATAGCTTAGGTAATATTCCAGCTAACGAAAAGATCCAGTTACAAATATGCCTTGTTTCTGAGCTTTCTTGTGAAGTTGATGGGGCAGTGAAATTTTATATGCCATTTGTGCTTAATCCCAGATATGGTCTTA
>NC_068995.1:10713672-10715203 GCF_001194135.2 Octopus bimaculoides
TCCAGAAAGGCTGCCCTGTATTTTCAGTGAAGAAAAATTAATCCTTTATCTAGTTTTGCATGAAACTGAGACTAGTTGCGAAAATGTGAAATTGAATCTTTGTGGTAAAATTGGTGAATCAGACTTTTCACTTGACTTTGAAGCAAGTTTGTTGGGACAGAATGATAAAGAAATGACAATACACCGTCTTTGTGTGAAAAGGAAAATACAGGAATTGGAATTAAAAGAAGATTTGGGTAAAGGTGATGAAATAAAATCAGAGATTATTGATTTGGGTACAATGGCTAATTTGGTTTCAAAGTACACAAGTTTTGTTGGTTTGGATGAACATGTTACAGAATGTACGCTAATGCCCTGCTTCCTTCAGTGTTCACCAGTACAATCATCACCCATTGTTGATGGAGGAAATAATTTAGCTCTTGAAGCACAGGACATGGTTTATTATTCGTGTTGTGAGTCTTCTGGTCCTGATTTTGTGGATTCAAGTTGCTTGCCTCAGCCATTTACAAAATCATGTATGACTGATGAGGAATCTTTTACGTCTCCTGGGACAACAAATAAGGACATTTTAACATGTTTGGTTGACCTACAAACTTTCTCTGGTTTCTGGAATCTAGACGATCAATTGGCTCAAGCTCTCAAAATTTCTCTTAAGGACCTGAACAATGAGAATCCATCCGTTAGTGACAAAATATGGGCTACAGCTCTTGTTGTTGCTGTACTAAGAGAAAAATTAGCTTCTCAGCATTGTGAATGGGAATTAATGGAAAAGAAAGCAATCGTTTGGCTGGAATCTCAGAATATACAAACAATGAATTCAGAGAAGTTACTAGAAAAAGCTACAAACTTCATAAGAAACAAGATGGCTGCTTAACAATTTCTGTTTATTTCATGTTAAAACTTTAACCACTGTATACCCAAGAAAAATGCCTTTAAGATATTGAATTATGTATGTATTTTTTATTCAACTAATTCCTCTGCAATATTAGTAAATATGTATCTTATCTATGTATACAGCTGTAAAATATGATAAAATATAAAGCTATAAAACAGTAATTGTTGATTTTGTGTTATTTTTTATTTTGTGTCAAGTGTGAATATATTTCCAAGACTTTGTGGGTTCTGTGACAAACTTCCTATTTTAATGTGATCTAAATTATAACCTTCCATCAAAGTAGCATTCTAATTTATGTCCCAAACACCAGTTTAATAATCCTTTCTACTGGAAGTACAAGGCGTCAAATTTGTGGGAAGGGATTAAGTCTATTACATCGACCCCAGTGCATAACTGGTACTTATTTAATCAATCCCGAAAGAATGAAAGGCGAAGTCAACCTTGGTAGAATTTGAACTTAGAATGTGAAGACAGATGAAATACCATAAAGCATTTTACCCAGGATGCTAAAGATTCTGCCATCTCACTGCCCTAAAACACCAGCTTAATAGCGACAAAGTTATATCGCTAAATTCTTCATTGTTTTGAAAATTAATTCAAACAAAGGCAATGCATTTCAACAGAGATATGGTAGAG
>NC_068995.1:10715303-10717950 GCF_001194135.2 Octopus bimaculoides
ATATATATATATGCACTGCACACATACACATATATATTCTATTAGAGAGAAAAAGAGAGAGAGAGAAATAATGAAAATCGTTGTAAAATTCACTGGTTAGAACCAGTCATCAGGATATCACTGATAAAGAATTTTAATAAAAGGTGAAGGAATGAGCAAACATAGTAGAATCAATTCTAGTATCTCTAGAAAACCATGTAACTATCCTAACACAGATTTGTGTCTGGTTAACCAGCAATGCCAAATGAATGACATTGCTTTCAAAATACATTGGTCTACAAGCACCACCATATAAGCATTTATCAGTAATAACCTCAAACTCCTTCAAAATGTGGTGCTACTTTCATACACACATATTTAAAAATCCCAATAAATCCAACTGGACATCACTGGTTGCATACATTTGGGCAGTCAAGATTGAATTGCTATCATTCCAACTCTATTGGAAACTCCTAAAGATAATGAATTTCCCTGTAAAAACAAGAAATCTTGTAACCTGGAAATCTCACTTACAAAATCTATCACTCTTAAACAAAGTCACTGAGCTTTTTTTTTATCATCATGTATTCACAGTATTCTTAAGGTATATACACACTTTAAACCAATTAGTGAGCTAATGAATTCTGGATGTTTCCCCTTTTTTTTTCATATACCATAAATCCTTGAGTATAATACGCAGGGAATTCTTAGGGGGCTGTACCTCTGAAAGACCTAAACCTTGTGTATAATACGCACCCCTTCTCGAACTTGAGTCAAGGAGGTCGATACAATGTCCTTGGTTTGTAAACATATATACGTCCTTTATTATTATTGTATATATAACATAATGTAAATGTGTAGCTTTTTTGTGCTTTTTGTTTGCAGAAAATAAAGAAATAACAGTAATAACGTCAGTGAAAAATAAATATTAAGTAAATTGCCTTTCACATATTTATCACTATCAGTTACAAAAGCAAAAACATTTATTCAAATCCTTCAAATTCAACATCACTTTCAGCATCAAATAACTGTTCCCTTTGTTCCTCCATAAACATGTCAGCATCATTGTAGTGTAAATCTCTGCCATCGTCAGATTCATTGTTAACATCAAAAGATTCACTCTTATTTATTTCATCTTTCCATACGTCATCCTGAGTACCATCCAGTGCAGACGATATACAACACTTTTATTTTAATAAATGTTGCTTACTGCAAGTTATGGATGATTCTTTTATGACTTCATTGCTTTCAGGCTTAGCTTAAGGTATTTTCGTGCCCGACATCACAAAATGCGTCTGAATAAACATTGCCAGACAGCAAATAGAGACTCGGACATAGTACGCACTAGGGATTTTGACCTTTAAATTTTGGGGAAAAAATGCGGATTATACTTGAGGATTTACGGTATTCATATTACCTTTTCCATGTTGCTTATCACATCGGGATGACTTAGAATCAATTTCCAATATATTTCATACTACCATCAGTTTTGCACAAAGTATTTAGAATTTGACCAGCATTTAACATGCGCATGGCTATTTGACTGGAACCTTATTGCTGTTGCTGCTTATAGTTTCTTACGGAGTAGGAGGAGGTGGAGGAAGAGGAGAGAGAGAGGGTGGATATTCTTCTTAAGGGAAAACACATCTTACTTTTTAAAATATATATTTCCAATTAATTTTCTCCGCATTTATCATATTCCTTCAGCTTTTATTATAATAATATATACATACATACAAACACACACACACACACATCATTATGGTATTGTAACAGCAGAGGAGCATCAAAACAAGAGATTGCGCCACAAATTTTTTTTTTTTTATCTTGTTGACAATTTCATATTTTATTTATTTTATTTTTATTTAATATTCAATTTGTTTTTGATTTTTTTTTCATCTTTGTTTTATATTGTTTTTTGTTAATATTTTGTTTTATTTATATATATATTTTTTTATGTTTCCGCTTTATTTCACACATACACACACACCAAATGTTTGCCGTTTACCTTGTTTTCTTCTTTTTTTTTTAATCCTTTTTGTGTGTTTACTCTTTTTTTTTCCTTTCTTTCTTTCTTTCTTCAAATAGAACCATTGCAATTTATCTAATGCAAGTGAGTGTTTTTTGATGTTTTTTTCTTTTCTTTTTTCAAAATTTGATTTGATCTTCCTTTCTTTTTTTTTTCTTCTTCTTCTTCTTTTACATTTGTTTGTCTGTTTTGTTTTGTTTTCGTACACTTACAAAAACCCCACACACAAATAATATATACACACACGTACACTCACTCACACACACGTACATATATGAATCCAACGAGATTGCATATGTTGACTGGGAATGCCAGATAGTAATTAAAACCTTTTTTTTCTTTTCTTTTTTTTGTGAGTTTATTTATTGAAAAAAAAAAACATAAACAAACAACAACAACAAAAAAAACTCACTATCGTTGTTTTGTTTCACCCATTTTTCTTTCTTTTCTTTTCTTTAGTCAGTTTTAAGAAAAAATATATAATTTAAAATTTCTTAATTTTATTATCATTATTATTATTATTAATATTATTATTATCATCTTGGGGGTTTTTATTTTTTTTTTTTTAAATGGGTACATAACAGATCATCGGTGCTGTGTCATTCATTTTCTAGCCAACATTTTGTTTCGTTTGCTCCT
>NC_068995.1:10718054-10724840 GCF_001194135.2 Octopus bimaculoides
CTAATGCAAGTAGAATCTGTAAAATAAAATAAAATAAATATATGAATAATAATAATAATAATAATCCTTTCTACTGGAGGCACAAGGCCTCAAATTTGTTGGGGAGGGGACTAGTCAATTACATCGACCCAGTGTTTCACTGGTATTTAATTTAGTTTATTGACCCTGAAAGGATAAAAGGCAAAGTTGAACTCAGAATGTAGCAATGGGCAAAATATCACTAAGCATAGGAGTGGCTGTGTGGTAAGTAGCTTGCTTATGAACCACATGGTTCCGGGTTCAGTCCCACTGCGTGGTACCTTGGGCAAATGTCTTCTACTATAGCCTCAGGCTGATCAAAGCCTTGTGAGTGGATTTGGTAGACGGAAACTGAAAGAAGCCCATCGTATATATGTATATATGTGTGTTCCACCAACATCGCTTGACAACCGATGCTGATGTGTTTATGCACCCGTAACTTAGCGGTTCGGCAAAAGAGACCCATAGAATAAGTACTAAGCTTACAAAGAATAAATCCTGGGGTCGATTTGCTCGACTAAAGGTGGTGTTCCAGCATGGCCACAGTCAAATGACTGAAACAAATAAAAGAGTAAGCATTTTGTCCAACATGCTAACGATTCTGCCAGCAATAAGAGCAACAGCTTCCCTTTTGAATAAAAAGGATGTAAATGAGTTTCTTGTGGATGAAAGGATCAACTG
The DNA here is from genome assembly GCF_001194135.2 of Octopus bimaculoides. Taxonomy (NCBI): domain Eukaryota; kingdom Metazoa; phylum Mollusca; class Cephalopoda; order Octopoda; family Octopodidae; genus Octopus; species Octopus bimaculoides. Next base: position 10,718,754 of record NC_068995.1, read on the forward strand.
TTAATTAATTAACAAAATGATTTTTTAAAGATTGTTATAACAGGAAAAAAATCATTCCTCAGTCTACAAGTCTTATGGAAGAAAGGACCAACTGTTGATTAACAAAAGGACTCTTGAAGATTTTCACAACAGGAAAAAACATCTGTAGACTACAAGAAGGCCTTTGATAGTCTTCTCAGAGAAAGAAGTGTTTGTTCAAAATTTTACCAGTAATCAGGAATTTTGTATCTCATGCTATGAAGCTCTGAAATAGAACATCAATTCTCAACACTGCCACTACAAATATTAACACTGTACAACTCAATACTCATTGTGGAATCTTTCAAGGAGACTCCTTATTGCCTTTGTTTTTTTGTTTAGCACTGTTTCCTCTAAGCAAAGCCCAGAATTAAATAAATTATGGATATAGGATATATGGAAAAGCAGTTGATCATCTCCATTATATGGATGATTTAAAACTGTTTGCAAAAAAATTATCAATAATTGCAAACACTCTGATATACAAACAGTTTAGTGATAGGATCAAAATGGGATGTGGGCTTGACAAATGTGCCAAAGCTACATTTAACAAGGGAAAGCTATCAAACACATACATTACCCTAGATAGAGACAGGGAGATAAAACAAATGGAACCTCAGGGCAGTTATAAGTATCTAGGATTATGTGAAAGTGATGGGATTAGATACTCACTAATGTGAGAAAAGATGGGGAAGGAGTGCTTTTGAAGAGTAAGATCCATTCTGAAAACTGAGCTGAATGCCAAGAATAAAACTGAGGCCATAAACACACTAGCTGTGCCTGTAATTACATACAGCTTCACTCCAATGTTATAAACTGGTCCCTCAATGAAATCAGCAAAGTTGATGCCAAAATACGAAGGCAGGTGACAGTACATCATATGCATCACCCAAAAGCAGACACAGGCTGAATATACCTCCCGAGAAAAGAAGGCAGTTGGGGACTAATACAATCTCAACTCTCATTGAAAATTGTAACCATGGGACTTCCTGCCTACCTGCAACAAGCAAACAACCAGATCTGAAAGCTGGTTCTGAAATATGAAATACCAAAAAGTTGCACTCTGTGATGGAAAGCGCAGAAATATACCTTTGAGAAATGCAACCAGATAAGCCAGCACCTTTTAAAAATCTGTCCCCAATGGACAAGGCAAAATCATACTAAGCAGAATTTGAGCTTAGAATTGTAAAGACAGACATAATGCAGCCAAACATTTTGTTTGGCACAATAATGATTCTGCCAGCTCACCTTAATGAACAGTTAAAAGTAGTTGGAAAAGATACCATATTCTTGGGCATACAACTCAATATAGCATATAGTTTAAACATTCAAACTTCATCATCATCTTTCCAAATTCTATTGTATATTTCGTCTGTCTAAATGTTCTGAGTTCAAATGCCGCCGGGGTTGAATTTACCTTTCATCCTTTCAGGGTCGATAAATTAAGTACCACTTTGGATCGATGTTATTGACTGGTTTCCTCCCCCACCCCTAAATTTCAGGCCTTGTGCCTTTAGTAGAAAGAATTATTATTATTATTATCATCATCATTATTATTATTATTATTAAAGAAGGCAGTGAGCTGGTAGAGTTGTTAGCACACTGGACAAAATGCTTAGCAGTTGCTCCATTCTGAGTTCAAATTCTGCTGATCTCAAAAGAATTTGAACCCAGAACATAAAGATGAAGTGGAAGGGTTAAGTTGATACTACAGTCTCCAGTATTTCATTTTGTTAACCCTGAAAAAGATGATCTTGGTGGGACTTGAACTCAGAACAAATACTACAAGGTATTTTACCAGCCTCTAATTAACCTGCCAATTCACTCCTCTCAGTAATAATTCTTTATATTGGAAGCACACGACCTCAGATTTGGGGGCAGGGATTAAGTCAATTACATCGACCCCAGTGCATAACTAGTACTAATTCTATTGACTATGAAAGTTAATGTCAATCTCAGTGTAACAGCAGATGAAATACTGCTGAGCTTTTCGCCTGGCGTTCTAACGATTCTGCCAGTTCTAACGATTCTGCCAGTTCTAACGATTCTGCCAGTTCTAACGATTCTGCCAGTTCTAACGATTCTGCCAGTTCTAACGATTCTGCCAGTTCACCGCCTGTCTCCCATCAATGATAATGATAATAAAATTTAATAATTTCAAATGCAAAACACAAAACCATGGTGCATGTACCCAACAGATGCACAGTAAAAGGACAATAGCAATGGGACTACTCGAAAATAATAATAAATCTTCCCCATTTTGGCACAAGACTAGCAATTTTGTGCAGAGGGGGAAATTGACTATAATTATAATAATTATTATTATCATCATTAACATCATTATTATCTTATGAGCCGGCAGAACCATTAGAATGCCAAGCAAAATGCTTCATGGTATTTCATTGGTCTTTCTGTTCTGAGTTCAAATTCTAGGAGGTCAACTTTGCCTTTCATCCTTTTGGGGTCTATAAAATAAGTACCAGTTCAAGAATGGGGGTTGATGATTTCAACTCATTCTTTCCTCCAAACTTACTGGCCTTATGCCAGCAGTGAGCTGGCAGAATATTTACCATGTTGAGCAAAATGCTTAGTAGCATTTCGTCTTTCTCTAGGTTCTGGGTTCAAATTTTGCCAAGGTCGAGACGTTACCTTTCATCCTTTCAGGTTCGATAAATTAAGTACCAGTGAAACACTGGGGTCAATGTTAACGACTAGTCCCCTCCCTCCAAATTTCAGGCCTCGTACCTTTAGTAGAAAGGATTATTATTATTATTATTATTATTATTATTATTATTATTATTATTATTATTATTATTATTATTATTATTATTATTATTATTATTATTATTATTATTATTATTATTATTATTATTATTATTATTATTATTATTATTATTATTATTATTATTATTATTATTATTATTATTATTATTATTAAGGTGGCAAGCTGGCAGAATTGTTAGCATGCTGGGCAAAATGCTTAGTGGCATTTTGTTCATCTCTAGGTTCTGAGTTCAAATTCTGCCAAGGTTGAGACTATATTTTTCATCCTTTTGGGGTTGATAAAATAAGTACCAGTTGAACATTGGGCTCAATGTAATTGACATATTGCCTCCTTTGAACTTGCTGGCCCTGTGCCAAAATTTGAAATCATTATCGTTATTAATTATTTTTTAGGTGTTGATGAATAAATAAACAGTCTTGTGGATTTTTCTCTTTCTCTCTCTTTTTCTATCTGTCAGCCTACTAGTTTGTCTCTTTTGAAGTAATTGACTGTGGTCTAACCTAGAAAGGAATGGGTTCTGCCAAGAGTCTAAGAATACCCGAGACACATTCTATATCACAACACTTCCCTTGTGATTCTGTCAAAGAGTTAAGGACCCAAGGCAAATCTGTCATGTGTTTAAGTATGTATGTGTGTTATTACATACATACATACATACATACTCTTTTACTTGTTTCAGTCATTTGACTGTGGCCATGCTGGAGCACCACCTTTAGTCAAGCAAATCGACCCCAGGACTTATTCTTTGTAAGCCTAGTACTTATTCTATCGGTCTCTTTTGCTAAACCACTAAGTTACAGGGACATAAACAAACCAGCGTCTGTTGTCAAGTGATGTTGGGGGGACAAGCACAGACACACATACATATATATATACATATATACGACAGGCTTCTTTCAGTTTCCGTCTACTAAATCCACTCAAAAAGCTTTGGTCGGCCTGAGGCTATAGTAGAAGACACTTGCCCAAGGTGCCACGCAGTGGGACTGAACCTGGAACCATGTGGTTGGTAAGCAAGCTACTTACCACACAGCCACTCCTACGCCTATACATACATATGAGGGAGTGTTGAAATTTTCCTGGCTTTGGGTAAAAGAAAATATGGGAGGATCAGTTAACTATGATTTTATCCAACATATTCCCCTCTCAGAGTCGCACACACTGCAGCAGTTTTTCTAAGCCCTGTAAAAGAACTCAGAAGGTTGGGCCTCCAACCAGGCCTTTTGCAGTACCCCCTCATACATTGATACATAGATGCATACATGTACATTCTTTATAGGTGAAGGCATAGCAGTGTGGTTAAGAAGCTTGCCTTGCAGTTACACAGTCCTGTGTTCAATCCTACTGCACAGCACCTTGGGCAAGTGTCTTCTACCATAGCCACAGGCTGACAATGCTTTGTGAGTGAACTAGGGTGTATATGTCTTTGTGTCTGCATGTGTCACTCCCCTACCCTTTACCACCGGCGTTGTTTTTTTTTTTTTACATCCCCATAACTCAGTGGTTCAGCAAAAGAGACTGATAGAATAAGTACTAAACTTTAAAAAAAAAAATTTAAAAATTACTGAGCTTGATTTTTTTTTTTTTACTAAAATCATTCTATGAAGTGTAGCATGGCCACAGTCCAATGACTGAAACAAGTCAAAGACTGGTTTCTTCCCAGTTACTGCCAAGTCTTAAGGCTGCAGTAAGAGATACTTGTGTAAGGTAAGGTACCAAGTCATGGAATTGAACCCACATCTATGAGGTTGCAAAGTAAACTTCTTAGTCACATGATTATACTTTTGTTTACAGACAAAATTAATTATTATTATTTCCCATCAGCCCATTAGCTCAACAATTTATTGGAAAATAGAAAAAAAAAAATAACCCCAAAATCTAACTAAATAAAAAAGAAGACGACAAAAACCATAATAAACAAAGAATAAAATTAAACAAAATATTGTGGAAATAGAAATTTATGGAAAGTTTATCATCAATTTCTTATATATTTTTGGGTCAGTTTAAAAATCCTTTTATATTATATTTCTGATTCAGTGGTGAAGAATGAGAATTGTTGGTCATTGGATCAGGCACCCAGGAGAATCTGTGTGTCAGCTGGTCTTAGGGTAGTCAGTTGAAGGAGGATTCAACAGGGGAAAAAAACATCTAACTTATATGGACAACTGGCTTCAGGACAGTGGAATGACAAATGTTGATGAGTTAAGCACATGCATGGGTGGGGGTGGGGGGACCATGATGGATGGTATGCTAGCATGAAATCATTGAAGCAGCCAGGAGGCAAACTAAACTAACCTAAATTAATTTCTATTGTAATACACTGCTTTATTTCAATTAATTTTGAAAATAATGAAGTATTCAGTTAAGTAACTTTGTCATTATTAAGTTGATAATTAGAACATAAATTAACATGAAATTTTGAAGCAAAGTTTTAATTTAGATCATTTTAACTCTTTTGTATCATATTTCATTAAAATGCACTGGCTTTGTTTCAATTAATTTTGGAAATAATGCAATATAAGGAAACTGCAGACATGACTGTGTGGTAAGAAGTTTGTTTCCCAACCACATGGAAATCAAACTTATCGGTACATTACAAACTCTCAAAAATTGATTGAGCTGACCCCACTTATTGATACATATTTTATTGATCCAACCCCATAAGGACGAAGGGTAAAACTGACTTTAGTTAGATTTGAATACAGATTGAACCCAGAATGTAATAAGCTGAAATTTATCGAGGCTTTTGTGTGATGCGCTAACGATTCTACCAGCTCACTGCTTTCATACTATTAATTAATAATGTATTTTAACTTCAGTAATTGTTATTTTATAATGACTCTGCAGTGAAGATGAAATATAAAGCTAAATGTGGCTTAATGATGATTTTGATATTATTTGATATCTTTATCGAAATGTGGGGAGAAAATAAAAACAAACAAACAAAAGAAAACAGAAAAACAAAACAAAATGGTACTAAATGATCACCTTATCACTAAGTAGTAATTGTTATATATATGGCTTACCTCTTTATTATATTTAGAAATATAATTGTAGAGTTCAACGAGTGCACTTGGAACATAGAACATTCCAGTAGGCATCTAAAAAAATATACATACAAATAAAATCAAATTAAAACAGAAAAATTTATCAAGAAGGAAAAAAAAAAAAATTCCTTTCCTTTATCATATACATCAATTTTAAAGAAGCCAGTGAGGGAATTGCTTGACATGCCAGAAAAAGCAGCTAAATCTCACTAAAACCACACTTTATTCCCCCACCCC
>NC_068995.1:10725114-10726115 GCF_001194135.2 Octopus bimaculoides
GGGGGGGGGGGTCAAGGATAGATTGTTTTTGAGTATAATAGGTTTATTTGATTAGAACTGACTTAGAGTTAAATAATATCAGCAACTACTAAGAAAAATAAAAATTGTTTTCTATCAGTCTAGTCCTGCGTCCACCATATTCAGTGTCTTATTGATCTATTGTCCATAGCATATATCGATTGATTTTGATTTTCTATACATCAACATAGGATGAGTAGATTTACTTGAATAAAAACCTACTTGCTGTTGTTTAACCACAGGCCAACCAGAACTGAGCAGACAAACCCATGATCAAAGTAACTATAACCATAACCAACCTATCTTGTTTCAAGGCATAGCGTATCAAGGATTATACTATCAAATGTGTCTTTCGTTATTGTTATGATCTCTTGTGTGTGTATAAATATATATATATATATATATGTATGTGTGTGTGTGTGTGTGTGTGTATGCATATATATATATCAATTAGAAAATGGAGGATAATATGCTGAACCCAACGACTTGCAGACAGTATATCCCATTGAATTCATTAACTTAATTCATAACTTGTCATAAACACCTGTACTTTGTGGGTTTTTTATAAAACTGTAAAAATATATGACACTTATTCAGCTACCGAACAAGTGTCACATATTTTTACAGATAAATTCCTCCATTTACATAATATCGAGGTCTCTTTCTTTCTTTTGTTGTCCTTCTTATCAAAATATATATATATATATCAACATTAATTCCTCAACATTTTGATAGTAATAAAATGACCTGATACTACTATGACCAGTGAAACCTCTAGATTCTAATACTTTTATAGCCTTGCCCATGCATACTGCTTACACCTTCCCTCTCTTTAGAAGTAATTGTCCCTTTGCTATCACCACTAGATAAGAAACGATAGAATTCTGAGACAGTTAAAACTTTTGTCTAGAATCAATTACTAGCCTGATAGACCCTGCTATGTCAAGATGGACTTATATATTCTTCCTCTGCTCTCTCCCACT
>NC_068995.1:10726402-10727617 GCF_001194135.2 Octopus bimaculoides
TATATATATATATATTTAAGCATTCCATTAACCTTTCTTCCTATGGAATTTTAGTGAGTCATCTTTTCAAATAATTTAATCATACACCTTAGTAAGGTTAACAATATGACTTTATCTTTATCAATTCATCATGGGTGTGATATATATATATATATATATATACAGGATGAAGAAATCTATTGATAAGACATTATATTGACACTTGATCACAATATAATCTATCAAAAAATATTTCTTTGAAAAAATTAAGGAAAACAATACCAAAAAATATATAAAAAAAAGCAATTGCTTGATGAATTGTAACAGCTGATTGAATCCTCATCATCATTTAACGTCCGTTGTCCATGCTGGCATGAACTGGACGGTTTGACCAGGGCTGGTAAGCTGGAAGGCTGCGCCAGACTCCAGTCAGATTTGGCGTGGTTTCTATGGCTGAGCGATTAATTGAATCTTAAGGAAATATTACAATATTTTCTTTTTAAAAAAGTAATATTATATATATTACATTTATGAATTTCGTTTTTGCATAAATAAGTAAATGAGTGGAAATCGAACCGGTGAGTGTGTTAAATAATAAGGCACTAAAAGAGAATGACTCTCCCCAGGCACAATAAAATTTATGAATTTGTTTGTAAGATTCTTGATGTGAAATTTTATGTTGAAACAGATATTGTTATATTTCGAGATAGTCATTTGAAAAACAAAATTTTTTGCCAAATAAACACATACACATTTTGAGAATGGACTAAACAGAACAGGAGGAGACACAAGGGGTGGAGAATTGGTGAAGAGGTCACAGGATATGTGACAAAAAATTTCCAGACAAAGGATAATAAAATAAGAACAATAATAATTCTGAAGAATGAATAAATAGTGCATGTGTTTATTTAAAAGAAGAAAAAAAAAAAGGCTATCCTGAAATATAACAATATAATATTATATGTTTTATTAAAACAATGTTTCATAAACATGAAAAAAAAACCATTGTAGAATACACACACACACACATCAATATTTCTATTTGTCCATCCATTCATCCATCCATCTATATATATATATATATATATATATATACTACTTGATTCATGCCAGATTTAAATATATACTTTAACCATATAACACAAGCCTTCTGTAGTTTTTTCACTCTTGTTTATCTTTTATACATCCAACCACGTGTTTTCACATACCAACTTTCTCACCTATATATATATATAT
>NC_068995.1:10728131-10731930 GCF_001194135.2 Octopus bimaculoides
ATATATATATATATATATATATATATATATATATATACGACGGGCTTCTTTCAGTTTCCGTCTACCAAATCCACTCACAAGGCTTTGGTCAGCCCGAGGCTATAGTAGAAGACATTTGCCCAAGATGCCACGCAGTGGGACTGAACCCGGAACCATGTGACTGAAACAAGCAAAGAATAGGCATAGACATGGGTGAGTGGTTAAGCAGCTTGCTTTGCAACCATGTGGTCTTGGGTTCAATCCCACTGTGTAGCACCCTGGGCAAGTGTCTATTACTAAAGCCACAGGACAACCAGTGCCTTGTGGCTGAATTTGGTAGACGGAAACTGTGCGGAAGCCCATCTTATGTGTGTGTGTATTTGTCCCTCTCCCCACTACTTCATAACCAGTGTTATTTTGTTTACATCCCCATAACATAGTAGTTCAGTAAACGAGAGCAATAAAAAAAAAAAAGAAATGAAGTATTGGAGTTGATTTGGTCAGCTAAACCCTTTGAGACAGTGGTCCAGCATGGCCACAGTTCTATGACTGAAACAAATAAAAGGTCAAAGGTAGTGAAATATTTTGGAAACATATATACCTGTGATACTTCTGTTAGATAGGAATTCATATCTTGGTCACTGACTGGCGGCATTTCCAATATGTCATTATAATATCGTTCGACTAATTTCTTGTAATTTGGAATATCTTTTGCATACAGCAGTTTATTTGATGGTGAATCCTGGAAATAATAATAATAATAATAATAATAATAATAATAATAATAATAATAATAATAATAATAGTAGTAGTAATAATAATAATAATAATGTGATAAAATACTTCTTTCAATGACCCTGAAAAGTTGAAGGGCAATGGTTGGTCTTGGAAGAATTTGAACAGAGAATGTAGAAATGTACCTCTAAGCACCATATTTGGCATGCCAACCATTCTATCAGTTCACTGCCTTACTAACAAGAGTGAAAATATAGACACATGCATAGCTGTGTGATTAAGAAGTTTGCTTTGTAAGCATGTGGAATTGGTTTCCGTTTCAGTGTGTGGCACCATGGGTAGGTGTCTTTTACCAGAGCCCCTGGGCCAGCCACTAACTTGTGAATGAATTTAGTACACAGAAACTGCATGGAAGCCTGTCATATGTATATGTGCATATATATATATGTGTGTGAGTGGGAGTGTATGTTTGTTCCCCCACACTTGACAACAAATGTTGGTTTGGTTATGTCCCCCTAGCTTAGTGATCTCAGCAAAAGAGACCAAGACTAAAAACCGTCTGATGGTAGAGCCCCAGCATGGCCACAGTACAATGACTGAAACAAGTAAAAGATAAAGATCCATGGTCATCTCATTGTAGTTTGTGAAAATTCTTCAGTACCAGAGATTACACTATATTTTGCACCCTTTTTTTTTTCCTAAAAGAGCGTAGGATTTTACTTAACCCTTTCATTACCAACCCAGCTGAAACCGGCTCTAGCTCTGTAGTACAAATGTCTTGTTTCCAAAAGTTTTAAATTAAAATCTTCCACCAAACCTTAGTCACAATTTATGTTCCTAACACTAGCTTAATGATAACTAAGTTATTTTAGTAAAATTCTTTGTTTATATCTAAAATAATTGAGAGAAACACAGTGCATCTCAAAATAAATACAGTAATGAAAGGGTTAAGGGAAATTTAGCTGCCTACTTCACCAGATCGAGCAACTGAATAGAGGTTCCGACCTTGACTAAAGTATCTTCTTTTGAATGTGGAGAGAAGAGTTAATTATCAGGATGTATGAAATCAAAACGAGTTTGTCTGGATTAAAGTATTAATAAGTTACCGATCTTACCTTTCCAAGTCGATGCTCTGTTGTTGAACAGCTGTCCATAAAGGTTTGTGCTATCACAGATAGACAGGAATCAACAATATGGGGCTTGTTGATATCATATACAAAATCAGGATTTTTAATTATGTTGACCCAAAATCGTAGAGGTAAACTGAAAGATAAGAGGAAATATATATATATCTATATTTGGAGTGTTTTGGAAATTCCTTGATACAGTTATAATATTTGGAGAGATTTTTTCTCAAAGAGTTAAGATTGAGAAAAGAACCTTTTTAGAAAGTCAAAAGGCACTAATCTTTGGGAAATCTCTCCAAATATATATATATATATATATATATATATATCATTTAATGTCTGTCTCCCCTGCTGGCATACGTTGGATGGCTTCACACGAGGTGGTAAACCTGAGGACTGTACTAGGCTCCAGTGTCTGCTTTGGAATGGTTATCCTTGGTGCTTTTTATGTGTTACCAGTACCGGTGTGTTTACACAAAATGTTTTGCAGAAAACAATATTCACAGTAATTTATTCATTGCATGTATATAAAACTTAAACAAAAAGAATTTCATTTCTCTTTGGATACGTGTAGATGATTTGTTTAATTTATCATATTAGTAATAATTTCTTTGGATACTAACATTTTGGATATTATTCATCATGTTGGTTGTCGAATATGCCATCATTGAGGTTTCACCTTGCTTGTTTATACATATTTAGAAATTTTACCTGATGATGGTAGATTTATGCTCTGATGTAATCTATGAATGCATCAATAAAACTCTACTGAAACAGCTGTAGTAAATTTTAAACCCCATTGGTGTTCTACTCTGTGTGTGTGTGTATGTATTCAAAACTTACCTATTGCTTTTCCATGTATGCACAACTTCAGCATCTGTGATATTGTACTGTAGAGCTGCTTCATCCAAATAATCAAAAAGATACTTCACAACTGGCGGCAATGCATTGTCGACAGTTAAGATTGTCTTGAATAAATCATCAACAAATTTCTGCAGAGTACCCTGAAATTATAAATATATGAATATATTTAGCAAAGAAATACTAGGTGTGTGGGTGTGCATATATATATATATATATTTATATATATATATATGCAGAGGGAAAGAAAGTGAGAATAAAGCAGAAAAATAATGATGATGCAGATGGTTACATATATATCTACCTTATCTATCTATCTATCTATCTCTGTCTGTCTGTCTATATGTGCCTATCTGTCTCTTTGTGTGTGTGTGTGTGTGTGTGTGTGTGTGTGTCTGTGCATATATCTTATACATAAAGGGCAATTACTGTCTGTTGATCTGTCTGTTACCATCTTGCTACCTATACCAATGAACGAGGGCCAGTCAGGCGGTACTGGTAACAGCCACGCTCGAAATGGTGTATTATACGTGCCACCTGCACAGGAGCCAGTCCAGTGGTACTAGCAACGAACTTGCTCGAATCTCTTTTCACGTGCCAGGAAGACCACGTTGGTAACGGTCATGCTCAAATGGTGCTATTTACGAGCCACTAGCATGGAAGCCAGACAGCTGCTCTGGCAATGAACACGTTCAGGCAGTGCTGTTAGTGATTTACTGGTACTGGTGCCATCACGATTTCGCTTTCGCTTTCGCTTGCCCCAACAGGTCTTCGCAAGCCGAATTTAGTGTTCAATGAAGACATTGGCATGGGTGCCAGTCTACAAATTTAGTTCGATTTCAATTTCGATTTCACTTGCCTCAACAGATCTTCACAAGCGAAGTTTAGTGTCCAAAGAAGGAATGTTACACATAAGTGGGCTGGCTACATCCCTGGCAGAGGCCTTGGATTTTGGTCTCACTTGGCCTGCTGGGTCTTCTCACGCACAGCATATTTCCAAAGGTCACGGTTACAAGTCATTGCCTCGGTGAGGCCTAATGTTCGGAAGTCGTGCTTCACCACCATATCCCAGGTCTTCCTAGGCCTGCCTCTTCCAC
>NC_068995.1:10732335-10732686 GCF_001194135.2 Octopus bimaculoides
GCCAGCAGAGGTAAGAGCTCTCTGAACTTCACCCAGGCTATTCTTATTCTAGCAGCTACACTTTCAGCGCACCCACCCCAACTACTAACTTGGTCACTAAGATAGCGGAAGCCATCAACCACTTCTAGTTTTTCTCCCTGGAATGTGGCAGAAGTTGTTCTCTGCACATTTTCAGTGTTTAATGCTCCTGAGCATCTGCCAAATGCAAAAACTATCTTCCTAGTTAACCTGCCTTTGATATTGCTGCACCTCTTATGTGTCCATAGCTTACACTGGGTACATCTTATAGAGTTCTACCTACACCTTTTCTACAGATCGAGCAGAGCCATCTACCTGAAGGGGTTTGTGTTT
>NC_068995.1:10734577-10736252 GCF_001194135.2 Octopus bimaculoides
ATATATATATATATAATTTAGAGAAAACAACCATAGTTCATGAACTCATCCATGAAAATCCACAGTCACGTATAGAAAAAATTAATAAGTAAATACATGATAAATAAGTATAATAAAATACAAAGTAAAAATCATAAAATCATAATAACAATAATATTATGATTTTTACTTTGTATTTTATTATACTTATTTATCGTGTATTTACTTATTAACTTTTTCTATACGTGACTCTGGATTTTCATGGATGAGTTCATGAACTTCGGTTCTTTTCTCTAAATTATATATCTATATATTATTATATATTATATACTGTGAAACTTAATTTAATTTCAAGGTTTGATAAATTGAATTTAATTGGGTTTTTACCTGTAAATTTGGATTTTTATCCCTAATATTATTATTATATATATATGTAACGGTTAGTTCTTTGTTGCATTCGAGGGTCACCAATTGTAATGGTTAGTACTTTAAAGAAATTTTATTTATCATTACTTTGCATATATCCAAAACCACGATGGGTTGGTATGTATAACTAGTAAATGGAAAAGCATGCGAGGTAAAAAGAGTTAATTTCGGCCGGTATGTGTGTACATGATCTCATCACAGTATATATAGAGAGATATGGTAATGTTACAGAGAAAAGAAAGTGAGGGTGGTGAGATGAAACAACTGCTTTGTTGGTGAGTTACCATAGTTGTCCCTTTGTGCCTTTCTCTTTAGAGACAGCATTTTGTTCAGCCGGTCAGCCAGACTTGGTTTTCACCAATTGACTTTGGCTTACAGAGTTCTTGCTTTTATAACTATCCAAAACCAGCCAGAAGGATAGACATATTTTTGAGAACAATAGATTTTGTTGGCGGTCTGTTATCTCTCTTCTATCTTTTGGTGGGTTAGAAAGGTTAAGTGGCGAAGGCATCTGGCAAATGTAACTGCTGTCACTCACAGAAAGAACTATTGTTTTACCGTGAGAAAAGTAATGTTGAACGGTTAAGTGAAATTTGGCGAAAGGGGATCGAATCCATGCTATGCCTGCATGAAGCCACTATATATATATATATATATAAGGAGCTTGTGTTACATAAATATTTTCAGTATTAAATAAAAAGACAACAAACAGAAAATTTGACATACCTCTATGTACATAACATGAAATAAAAAAAAAACGTAGTAAATAAACAAATGAACATATACTAAATACACAGGTGAATAGAAAGCACAGAAGGTCACCAACTTCTCACCAGAGAGGTTGAATGCAATTTCAACCATTATCTATAAGATTGCTTCCAGTCTGGAGGCACCAGCAAGAAACTTGCTGGGAATGGGATCAAAACAACAAAATGAAACTGTTAGTGGGTGGACAAGGGGCAAAACAATAACTAGAATAAAGGCTTAGAGCCAGATGAAGACAACAATTAATAATAAAAGATTAACAATACATATACAACAAAAGAACCCTTAGGGCTGCAAGACAGACAAAAGTGGGTTACATGAAAGAGAAATGAAACCTGTCTTAAAGGACTATATACACGAGAAGGGTGCGGGCTTTCTGTTCGCCTGTGTATTTAGTATATGCTCGTTTGTTGATTTACTACACATTTTATATATATATATATATATATATATATATATATATATAATTATAATTATAATTATAATTAAGGGTATCTAAGAGATA
>NC_068995.1:10736262-10736727 GCF_001194135.2 Octopus bimaculoides
ATCTCTTAGATACCCTTACTTATAATTTTAATAATGATTATTACATTTTGAGGTTTTTATTCCCTGCTGGCCATTTGATAAGATTGGTATTTTAAATAACGATCTTATCCTTATTTATGTATATATATATATATATATATATATATATTTACTCTTTTACTTGTTTCAGTCATTTGACTGTGGCCATGCTGGAGCACAGCCTTTTAGTCGAGCAAATCGACCCCAGGACTTATTCTTTGGAAGCTCAGTACTTATTCTATTGGTCTATTTTGCCGAACTGCTAAGTTATGGGGACATAAACACGCCAGCATCGGTTGTCAAGCGATGTTGGGGGCACAAACACAGACACATATATATGTAGATATATACGACGGGCTTCTTTCAGTTTCCGTCTACCAAATCCACTCACAAGGCTTTGGTCGGCCCGAGGCTATAGTAGAAGACACTTGCCCAAGATGCCACGCA
>NC_068995.1:10736737-10747772 GCF_001194135.2 Octopus bimaculoides
AAGGCTTTGGTCGGCCCGAGGCTATAGTAGAAGACACTTGCCCAAGATGCCACGCAGTGGGACTGAACCCGGGACCATGTGGTTGGTAAGCAAGCTAATATATATATGGTGTTAATTCTTTTGTTGGGCAAGGAAGCTGTACACCTGGTAGGGGATGGGTCAAATTTGGAATCATTATAAAGTTAACACATTTAATGCAACGAGTTTCAAGTAGCTAACTACACACACACACACACACACAAAAGAAAAAAGTTATCTCCCCTTCCAGAACTCTATGTTAATTGCTGCATCTTGTCATTTCCTCCCAGAACTGTAACCTTGAAGAATTCTTCCTATCCTGTCCATGCTAATAGGAGTATTTGTTTAACCTTTCAGTTAGATGAACCACAATTAAGCAGAACTACAAAAGGTCTTCCAGCCTTGACCATTCTGTAGATTTGTTTTGGATATAGTGTATTTTTGACTATATCTTCCAATGTATCTCTTTTATTTTCTTTTTTTAAAAAACACAACTTGTGATTTGAGGGTGATTCAACTACTATTTAGGTGCAGGCATGACTGTAAGATGAAGAAGTTTGCTTCCCAACCACTTCATTTTGGGTTCAGTCTCACTGAGTAGCACTTTGGGTAAACGTCTTCTACTATAGGCCTGGGCCATCAAAACCTTATAAATGAATTTGGTAGAAGGAAACTGAAAGAAGCTTATATATGTCTGTGTGAGTGTGTGCATGTTTGTTTTGCATTTCCTTGTTTTGGCTTCATATGATAGTTTTAAACGAATGCCTCTATCACACAAGCATGTCTAGTCATGTGGGAAATATTGTTCAACTAAGAAAAAGGTGAAGGTTGGTGACAAGAACAGCATCTAACTGTAGAAAATCTGCCTCAACAAATTCCATCCGATCCATGCAAGCATGGAAAAGCGGATGTAATGATGTTGATGATGTATTTATGACTATATTATCCAATGTGTCCTTTTGTTTACAGATTTGTCCGGAAGTGGGGTGTACTTCCGGACAAATCTGTAAAAGATTATCTAATCATTATAGCAAGCACTAGTCTTAGTAAATTCATTTGGGAACTGAAAGAACAAAAAAAGCAATATTCGTTAGAATGGTCGGTCATCGGGAGGTCATTCCCGCACAACAAGGGTAGGAGATATTGTTCGCTATGTAATTTAGAACTATATTTCATATTATTCTCTAAGGGTAAGTTGATAAGTAAACTAACAAATAATGCTCTAAGATGTACACATTTTCCAAGACACACATTTCTCTGGTTTAAATAAATTGCAATATGACCAGGTATTATAGTACATTATAGGCAGGCCATATCAATGTATAATTTACCAATAGCAGTTGTGGTTTTTGCAAAAGCTTCTAGAGATAATATAGTATAGATTTCCATTGTAATAGAGGATTGTTTATAATTTATTAATGATATTATTAATAATATTATGAGGGGTTGTCTCCCCTTAACGGACCTTTATTCAAGGAGGAATTTATTTAACGAGTTATTTAAGGACAAATTTGAATATGGACTGGACTTAGAGACGATGATTTGGTATTTATCTTTTGTTCTTAAACTTTTTTTTGCCCTGAAGACGTGTAAGGTAATTTATATGTTTGACTTAAATTTGACAGTCAAATATTGCCTTATACAGAAATGTTGACATAGGAATAAATTTCAATAATAATGGATATTAGCATCAAAACTCTCTTTTATATATATATTTGTATATATGTGGGGGTGGATCATTCTGTATTGCTCCACTTGATGGTGTGTGGATTATTCTTGGCCTTCAAATCCCAGATGTGGCTAGTCCACTTAATGGTTCTCTTCTTGTCTACATGCTAGGAAGAAGACCTATGGTTGGCATATCTTTTTTTAAAAAATTTACTTTCACATAAACCAACATAATTTTTCTTTCAAGTTTCGTTATTTTAAAAAAAATTGATGTTTGAGCAGGGAAGTATCTGGGTTTCTACAGTTACATTTTGGAGTAAACACCTGATGTGATTTATGTGGAATACTGTTTCCCATGTTGCGGGTGTGGCTATAAAAGACTTTCACTGAATAGCTGTTAAAATTGTTCTTATACCTATGGCTATCTGGAAAGTGTTCATTGATCAAGGCAAGGTATTTTCTACCTACATTTGTCTTAACATTCAAACAGAAAGGAAATGGGTGAACCATATAATCTATGTAGGTTTTAGGCTTTATACTTTTTATGGTAGGAGTATAAGCTATCTTCTCTTTGAAGTCACTGTTAGCCAGGATGTTATTATAGTAGAGGGCTGCCTCATCAAATATCTTCTTTGGGGAGGAAAGTTTGAATACCCTATTAGTAATGTAAGCTATAAGGATTTTAAAGACTGTAGGAGGGCGGCGATAACATTGTGTACATCAGTTTTTCGTTAGGTTTATGGAAATGTTCAATATAACCTAATAATCCAGTGGTTGTGCGGTAATAAGTTTGCTTCCTAACCATGTGATTTTAGGTTGAGTCCCATGGCATAGCGCATTGGGCAAGTGTCTTCAACTGTAGACTCAGGCTGATCAAATCCTGGAGATTGGATTTGGTAGACAGAAACATATGGTTGTGATGCATGTGCCTGGTGTACACTTATCAGATGGGTAGTCATGATGGGTGTACTAGACTTCACATATTTGCTCCTCAGTGTCACTTTGCTGGCATACACTGCTATATCACTCAATAATAATAATCCTTTCTACTATAAGCACAAGGCCTGAAATTTTGGGGGAGGGGACCAGTCGATTAGATCGACCCCAGTATGCAACTGGTACTTAATTTATTGAACCTGAAATCATGTAAAGCAAAGTTGACCTCAGCAGAATTTGAACTCAGAAGGTAAAGACAGACAAAATACTGCTGAGCATTTCGCCTGGCATGCTAACGTTTCTGCCAGCTCACCGCCTTGCATAATAATAATAATAATAATAATAATAATAATAAAGTAAGGCCTTACTACATTGCTGTGCTTGTTTTGTTAATATACATGGATGAAAAAAATTTTAGCAAACTAAGATGTGTTATACAAACGCCTAAGTTAAATTTTGATGTGTGGCAGAACCTTTATTGTACATGAAATCCAAACACAAAAAAAAAAAATATAAATGAAATAAAAAAGAAAGAAACTAGAGGAGTGTACATACCTTTGTAGAGAGTAGTCGTGTCAGGAATATTTCCGAGATCATTTTCATGCTATCATCTTTCACCTGGACATCATCATTCAATTTAACTAAGTGCCATATTTTGGTACCTGAATCACTGTCTATTCGCATAATTGGTACTGATGAGCTGTCTGAGGATATAGAATTATCCAAATTACCTATGAAGAAAATTGAATAGAAAAAAAAATCGAAAAAATCTCTAAATTGTTGGATGTAAATGTATATTTGTATAATTTTTTTTTGTTTGTTTTACATCCAATTTTCCATGCTTGAATTATAGGGATAATTTGTAGCTTATATTTGTAGCTTATATTTTTTATGGGTTTTCTTTATATATAAGTGTGTGTGTGTGTGTGTGTGTGTGTATAAAGATATGAATGCTGATCTCAATCTGCTAACTGTTGCAAAGGATATGACAAAGGACTAAGAAGACCTGCCCACCCATGTAACAAGCGCTAGTGCTGGTGCCAGGTAAAAAAAAAAAAGCACCAATACAAACTGTAAAGTGGTTGGTATTAGGAAGGGATTCCATTTGTTGAAACCATGCCAAAACAGACATTTGGAGCCTGGTGCAGCTATATACATATATACACACACACACACACTCATATATATAATAGTGAAAGTGTGTCGCTTAGGTGTTGGGGTGTTCAGCTCATGGTCATAAGGTCAGAAGTTCAATTCCTGGCTGCATGGAGCAAGACACTTTATTTCACATTGCTGCAGTCCACTCAGCTCACAAAAATGAGTAGTACCTGTATTGAAAGGGCCAGCCTTGTCACCCTCTGTGTCACGCTGAATTTCCCTGAGAACTACGTTAAGGGTACACGTGTCAGTGGAGTACTCAGTCACTTGCACGTTAATTTGACAAGCAAGTTGTTCCTTTGATCAGTTTAACTGGAACATTCATTATAAGCAAGGGAGTGCCAAATATATATATATACTATCTTTTTCTCTCACTCTCTCTCTCTCTCCCACACACACACACACACACACACACACGTATACATATGCTGATTAATGCTGAATGAATGAGAAGGAAATGCTCAACATATTGTAGAGGATATGGAGGATATCAAAATTGAAGCTACATATATAATAAGAGGAGACTTCATGTTTATTGCATCGTTTACAATTGTTTCAACAACTTGCAGTGACCAATCCCACATCATGTCTTTGGGCAACAATTTAGTCATGCACATGGTTGCTTCCCAAACCAGATGGTTTCAAGTTCAGTTCCACTGCACAGCACCTTGCGCAAATATCTACTATAGCCCAAGGTCGACTAAAGCCCTGTGAGTGGATCTGGTTGATCGAACTTGAAAGAAACCCATCATGTATATGTGTGTGTGTGTGTGTGTGTTTTGTGTTACTGTCTCCTTGACTTGATATTATATATCTGATCATGGAGAAATATTATCTTGCCTGGGAACAGGTGAGGGTTAGTGACAGGAAGGTGTCCTTGCTAACAATGCAAATTTTGAAGATGTATAATTCTCCATTGTTCTTTGTCTTGTCTATACACTCAGTATACGGTATGAAATCCAATGAAGCAGTCTCAGGATTTATCTGTTGAGTGAAGTACTGTTATTATATACCTTAAACAATTCTGTATGTTCCCCATCATTTGATATGGTTAGTCAGATCTGGATTATTTCAGAGTGCTATATAGAAAGGGTAAAGACCCCCATCAATGACCATGGGATTGCACCTATAAAGTTCCCCTTCAAGGCATAGGTCTGGGCAAAATTGTTTATGGAAGACCAGCAGTCGCCCATGCGTACCAGTCTCCCCTCTCCATGCCGCTGATGTTATCCAAGGGAAAGGCAAAGGCCGATTCAGGTTGGCACCAGTGATGTCACAACTCATTTCTGCAGCTGAGTGAAATGGAGCAACATGAAATAAAGTGCCTTGCTCAAGAACACAACACAAAGCCCAGTCCAGGAATTGAACTCACTACCTCACGATTGTGAGCCTGATGCTCTAACCATGGAACCATGCACTTATATATATACACTACTCAATGCTTTTCCTACAGTTAACCACTCATTATAATGTGAGTGAAAATGTTAGGGTGATGTGATGGAACTTGCTTTTGTTGTAGTTGTAGTAGTAGTAGTAGTAGTAGTAGTAGTAGTAGTTGTTGTTATTCGTTCATGAGGAAGGAAGCGTATTACAAGACACTTGTTCTTGATGTTGTCGTTGTGGATCATCCCCATCTTTTTACCTTTTAGTTATTCAACACTGTGTATCAAGGACTACATTACCCAATGTGTATATCCTTTTGTTAGAATAGCTGGATCATTTTACTGCTATTTCTAGCAATTCAAGTCACTAAATAGTTGCTCCTTTGTCAGTTATTTTTTTTGTTTGTTCAGCAAAGGAATATAATCCTGTCAATTATTTTAGAGGTTAAATGGACTGAGTTTATGAAAAGTAAGCAATATGTTGATGTGTAATTCAAGTTGTATTGGATAATTTATGAAATTTGGGAGATGGCTAGAGAGAAATGTGTGGAGCTTTGTGATATGTGTAGTGTTAACCCACATAGAAGGAAAACCACAAGTGGACTAATTTAATTCAGAGTACAATTTTAACCCACATAAAAGGAAATCATGTGAGTGAATTTTAATTGTTATACGAGCAATTTTGTTCTCTATAATTGTGGAAGTGCAGAAGTAGGCCAAAGAAATGGCCACTTATTTAAGAGTATAATATATGATATGATAGGAGTGAAGATAGCTAGCTCAGTGGTATGGTGCATGCGGTGTAACCTGGTGGGTTGGAAAAGTATCATTCGTTGATAGGGGGAGATAACTCAAAGGAATAGGAGGAATAAAAGAAAGATGGGGAAAGAAGTGGTGAGATTAGATCTGAGAATTGCGGGCTTCAAAGTTGAAATGAAAGAGAATTGAGAGACTTGGTGGTGATATTGGCAGTCCCATCTAACCCATGCCAGCATGAAAAATCAGATGTTAAAACAACAATAATGGTGATGATGATGATGACAATTGTGATGATAATAATGTTGATGGTAACACTGAAAATCATATTTTTGATGATGACAAGTGATGATAATGAATGACAATAATTAAGATAATGATGACTGGATGATGACAACAACGATCACAATGATGACAGCTACAATGACGATGGCAATGATGACAATCACAGTAATCTTAAGGACAACAACGAAGAATATGAAGATTTACGATAATGACAACAACTATGACGATAAATAAATGAAATTATTATTCCAGAAGACAGAAAACTAATTACAATTTAACAGGCATTAACTAGATTGACAACAGAGAGAATTACAACAGATAAACACTACACGACTAATAACATGAAGACATGAAAACTATTGGATCGCTTAGTGTAAATCTGACATGATGACTAAATCATAACACAGGAATATCTCAACTTAACAATCCCATTGATTCCTATCATTAAACAAGAGTTAAATTCATATAGAAATAATGGTATAAATGGTTGTTAGGCTCTAGAATAGAGTTCTTCAACCATTTTCGTAACCATGGATCCCTCTGGTTCCTAACTTTACTGAGATGGATTTTCTTTAAAATTGAATGGCTATCATATTTTTATAACTAAACATTGTTACAAATTGTATAAAACTGGTGCACCTCCACCTCCATTTTAAATGTCTCATCCTTAAATGAATAAACTATTCTGCTTTTAGACCCAAACTTCTGAGTTCTTTTATAGAACTTAGAAAAACTGAAGGGCTGCTGCAGTAAGTGTGTGAATCTGAGAGGGGAATATGTTGAATAAAATCATAATTAACTAATCCTTCTGTATTTTCATTTACCCAAAACCAAGAACTTTTCAACACCCCTCGTAAAAAAACTGTCTGAGATCTTTCACAGGGCTTAGTAAATCTGATAGTGGACCTTGGCACAGTCCTCTGCTTTGCCAGCTCCTTGTCAAATCATCCAACCCATACCAGCATGCGAAGCAGATACTGATGATGATGATGAAGAATAATCCTGATCAAAAGGGTGAATTAATTCGAAAGTGTTAAGAATAAAGAGTAGCAGAGAGAATGTTAGTACAGCACAGATTCTCACAACGTCAACATGCGAACCAAGTGAATGAACAAAGACTCGTGTGAATGCATTATTGTCGTGTGATGTTTTGTAATTAAGCTTTTAAAGCAACTGTTATGACCGTTCAACATTTATTTTGTATAGGTAGCCATATTAAGGTTTTATTTTTATAGTGAAGGCATGCGATTTAATGGTTATGGTATTCAGCTCTTGATCATAAGGCTGTGAGTTCAATACCCGGCAGTGGTCTTGAGCAAGTCACTTTATTTCTCATTGTTCCTGTTCACTCAGCTGGCAAAAAAATGAGTTGTACTTGTATTTCAAAGGGAAGGGTCAGCCTTGTCACACTCTGTGTCATGCTGAATATCCCTGAAAGCTATGCTAAAGGTAGATTTGTCTGTGGAGTACTCAACCACTTGCATGTTAATTTCACAAGCAAGCTGTTTGGTCGATCAGATCAACTGGAACCCATGACATCATAACTGACAGTGCCAATTTTTTTATTATAAAATTCGTAAAAAAAATACCTTCAACCCTTTTGCTATCAACTCATCTGAAAGTGCACCTTGATCTATGACACAAACATCTCGCTTTAAAGCAGCAGTAGTAGTAGTGGTAGTAGTAGTAGGAGCAGCAGCATGGGGGTATGCACTGTAACAGTTTATCACTGCATCCACCATTTGTTGGTAATTCCATTCTATTCCGGTCATATGATGCCACTGCACCCCTCAGGTGACAACCCTCCAACCCATGGGTCTGTCTGGGTAGTCGTTGCTGGTGAAGGATTTTTGAGATAGGAGAGCAAATCCTTTTATGACACAAATAGTAATCAAAGGGATCCATAGGTAAAAAAATTGGTTGAGAACCCCTGAACCCATACCAGCATGAAAAACGGACGTTAAACTTTGATGTTTTCTTTCTTACCAAAATGAATTAAAGGCTGTGAATTTCAATAGGAATATAGTGACAAAGGGATTAATCCTTTTGTGTTCAGATCATTCTGTCAAATGTAATGCTTTTTTTATTCAAATTGTTTTGAATTAATCCTGTATTATCTTAAAGCTTTGAGGTTTTGATGATGTGATTTTTTTAATTTTTAGAATGTCTGTGTAGAATAGGTGTGAGAGGTTTTGTATGGCCAGTTTGAATGTAAAACATGTTGAATATTGGGGCCAGATATGGCTGGTTTAAATGCTAAGGAGTAAAGTAGGGAGCTTCTTTAAGCAGGAGGTTGCTAATCAAGGTATTACCATAACATTGAATAATTCTTGTTTTTTTTTTTTTAGCTAAAGACATGCTAGAATAACAGAATAACACATTAAAACATTAAACAAAACACAACAACAAAAACAACGAAATCTCAAAAACAAAAATAAAAATTTTCGTGGGACAGTTTTTGATTGAAAATTCTTTAGAAATTCTGTTGTCTTACCATTTATTGTTTTAATCGATTGCTGCCTTCTGACAAGTGCAACGTTATCACCATCACTAACTTTATAATGAGAAAGAGTATTTAGTTTCCTCCAGCCATCTTTATAGAGAGTAGTGCTGTCTTCATCTTGCAGAGTAACATGGGAGTTAATATCCTGGTACCATTCTGAAAGACAAACAAAAACGAGCGTCAAAATAGAATGTTGTTGTTATTATTATTAATATTAATAATAATAATAATAATAAGAGTAATGGTCTAATGGTTAGGATATTGCAGTCATGATTGCAAAGTCGTAGTTTCAGTTCCTAGACTGGGTGGTGTGTTGTGTTCTTGAGCAAAACATTTCATCTCACATCGCTCTGCAATCACTTTGACACCTGATGCATGGCACACCTGTGTGCACCTGTTCAGGTAATGTTGATTTAATGGATCGAGTGAGGCTAATGTACAGCATATACATTTGATCACTATAAACAAATGATTTGTGCAGATCATTTGGCAAAAGCTGAACACTTGTACATCATCTTCAACAGGAGAGACCACCATTATTATTATTATTATTATTATGTTTGACTTTTGCTTTACATTTGTACAAATTGGCTCCAAGTCTCACTCAGAGACCTCAAGAGACCACAAGTTATAAGTTCATGTTGGTGTTATGCCTAGGGTGCCATATATTTGGTTTTGCACATAGTATTGTTCTAGAGCATGTTTAAGAAAACATAAGAAAATTATGTGATTGTTTTAAAATTTGAAATTACATAGACAGTATTTTACATAAGATATGGGCAGTTCCCATGAGCACGATCTTTTGAATTTCTGCCATTTTGGAGTTTCCTGTTGCCTGAGCTAGGTAGGAGTATAATGATAACCCCTTTTGCTATTATTCCTAGGTCATTGTTTTAGTCTTGAAGTTCCACATTTTGCCATTTTCTTTTTCAAGATCTTTATACTTGCTCAGTTTTTGGTAGGTCTTGACAGATACGTTTATATCAATTGGGACAGTCATATCAATGAGGAGGCATAATCTTTGTCTGAAGTCTTTCAATATAATATCTGGCCTATTTGCATCTATCTTTCTGTCAGTTTGAATGGTGAAGCTCCAGAGGAGTGAGATGTGATCATTTATTATTATTATCATCATCATCATAATAATTATTATTGTGTGAGAGCAGCACATGCCATCAAAATGACACTGGGGTACAAATATACAGAGCCCAATATGTCTACCAGGATTATTTGTCTGATAAGTGTACACCAGGCTGATGTAGCACAACCATATGTGATATTATGGGGGATGTAAATAAATGCTGGTTGTCAAGTGGTGGTGGGAGGCAAACATGGATATAAACACACACACATTTATAGCTGCAAGTTACATTACTTACCGAGATCCAGGTCATGGACAGGGGGTCTTTGGGAATAGGAAGTGTTCTTATAGAGAGCTTCGACCATTTTCTCTTTAGCTTGAGTGATTGTATCACAATCTAGTACTTTACACTGTATAATTTCTCTAGAATGTTCTACTGAAAGACTCTGAAAAAAACAACAAACAACAGAAAACAACTATATATTCCTTTCTAGTTTTGGCACAAAATCAGCAATTTTAAGGGCAGAACATAGATACTTACATTAACCCCAGTTCACAAGGAAAAATGATAGGATTTGAGACAAATTCAATCAAATGCATCCTAAATTTGTCACAAATCCCATTATTCTTCCTTAGATGCCTGATGAGATGGGTTCGTCTTATATGCCCATGTACTTAAAGTCATACAGAACAAAGTCAAACTGTTATATATGTAACTCCTATCAAAGCAGTAAACAGGCAGAATTGTTGTACTTATTTTATCAATGCTGAAAAGATGAGAGGTAATGTCAATCTTGGCAGTAATCTTAGAACTAACAACAGCTAAATATTAAAGAAACAAAAACGAAACCCAAACTAACTTACCAATGTCTTCGGCTCTATTTTCTCTCTTAATAATCTATCTTCCGATAACGAATATCTTGCATCACCAGTAACAAAATCCACTGGACCTTTCTCTACTTGGAGCTTTATAGCTTTGTATAATTTGAATAAAGCTGGGCCAGCGTGTTCCTATAACAAACAAAATATAATACCAACATATCAACATCAATTTAATCATTCTCATTATCAACATAGTTTTATACATATATATACATATATATACATATATATACATATATATACATATATATATATACATATATATACATATATATATATACATATATATATATACATATATATATACATATATATATACATATATATATATATACATATATATATATATACATATATATATATATA
>NC_068995.1:10748242-10751244 GCF_001194135.2 Octopus bimaculoides
ATATATATATACATATATATATATACATATATATATATACATATATATATATATACATATATATATATACATATATATATATATACATATATATATATACATATATATATATATATATATATATACATATATATATATATTCTGTAAACGATAAATTGAATTTAATAAAGGTCAAATAAAGAAGATGGGAAATTAAAGTACAATGATATTTACTTACTTTTAAATATTTGTATAAACATATTGATAACCAGTTTGTGAGGAGTTTTTCAACTACAGATTCTGTTCTGTGAACAAAAATAGAAGAAAAAAAAAAATGGTAATTATTTATTGGATTATTTTGAATTGAAATTTCATGTCTTTCATTTTAGTTATAAAAAAGGAAAAAATTACTAAACAATATAAAACCTGCAAGAAACAGCACTTAAATCTCCCTCAGATCACAACTGAATGTTTTTTTTAGAAAAAAAAAGACTGAGCACATTAGATAACCTCGGGTATACATAGAAATAGAACAGTCAATGAGGGAATATCTTTGAAGATATATATATATATGCTTGAGTAGATATCAGAGTACAAGTAGCATACAATATTCAGATTTAAAGACAGAGGTAATAATCTCAAATCAAACTGAATTTTATAAAAAGTAAAAAAATAAAATGGGAATTCTATCATTCTTCTTTAGATATCTGATAAGCTGGGTTCACCCCACAAGCCCATGAAATTTAAAGTCATTTGGAGCTGCCACAAATGGTTATTAAATCAAATATACACATAAGGTGGCAGCAAGCTGATAGAACTGTTAACATGCTAGGCAAATTGCTTAGCAGCATTTCATCTGTCTATGTTCATCATCATCATCATCGTTTAACGTCCACTTTCCATGCTAGCATGGGTTGGACGATTTGACTGAGGACTGGCAAGCCAGAAAGCTGCACCAGGCTCCAATCTGATCTGGCAGAGTTTCTAATGTCATGAAAAAGAAGAAAAATTTAAGCACTTGTTGCTTCATACTGAGGTGAGATGGCTCTCAAATGGAAATTGTTTGAAGCATTTTTATGACCTCAGTGACACTGTTTCAGAGTTTCTTAGATCATATGATAAGGATGTGTGTAATAAACTAAGCAATGAAACAGTTGACGTTACAAATCTTTCTGATATTTTCACTAAATTAAATGAAGTTAACATTATGTCGCAAGGAAATAACTTGAATTTGATTAAAGCAAAGGGAATTATAAATGCATTTATCAACAAATTGTCATTCAACAACAAAGAGAGATTAGCTAGGATACGTTCTGTACATTTTTCAAACCTGCACATAATAGAAAACAATGACAGTAATTTAGTACCAGATGCAAGATATAGATTGTCATCTAGAAACACTGAAAGAAGACTTAATGACAAGTTTTAAAGATTCTAATGCTCTTAATGTACCTGACTGGGTCATAAATTTCTTTCTTTCTTATGTCTCTTCTGCTCAACCAGGTTTACATAAAAAAATTATCAGCTTCAAAAGTGATTTCGAATGCCAAGTATATTTTCAACAACTTGATTATGAATCATTCTGGTCCAAAATGCAAAGCAAGTATTCTCAACTTTGGCAAGAAATTAAATTATTATTCATTGCTTTTCTTTCTTTTAGAAGTTCGGTGTTGCGATTGCTGACTATGCAATGAAATAAATTTGCAATAAGTCATAGAGGAGACTTAGAACTTTTTTTTGACTAACATTGAATCTGTTATAGAAAATTTAGTTGGGTCTCATCAGGCACAGGGAAGTTATTAACTTGCAGTGCATAAAGTAAATTTACAACTTTTATCTTCATCAATTTTTTTATTTTTTCAATGTTAAAAGCTTATACAATCCATTTTCTGAGTAAAACTAATAAATTATCATCCATGTTAAGTTAGTTTAGTCATGATGCTGCACCTGCCAATTAGGTGGGCACTAAGCAAAACAAAAGTTTAAAACGGGGTTAAGAACCACTAAACTATATCGATAATTATCAGATCTGATGAGGGCAGGGTTACATAACTGGGCTGTTATCTAACACTCCACTGAACCTCTGGTGTGAAACCAATTGGTAAGATTGACCATAATGGATATATAATATTATACACTGTGATTAATGGTTAGATGTATAAATATGAATAGCATGGAAAATGGACATTAAATGATATATAAACATACATACATATGTGAGTGTGGTTTCAGGTTCAGTCCCACTACATTCCACCTTGAGCAAGTGTCTTCAACTAGAGCCCTGTTCTGACCAACTGATAGAGGCCCATCACATGTTTGTATCTAAATATGAGTGTGTGAGTGTGTGTATGTTTGTATCTCCTTGTCTTCATACCACTTGATTGTTGCAAGTGAAAGTAATTCCTTTCCGATATTCAGTGAAAACATGTCTGGCCATGAGGAAACAGGTAAGGGCTGGGAACAGGAAGGGCATCCAGCCAACTGTAAAAAATCCGCCTCAACAAATTCTGCCTGACCCATGCAAGCAGAGAGAACTAGACATTAAGATGATGATGATATTCATCATCATCATCATCGTCGTCGTTTAACGTCCGCTTTCCATGCTAGCATGGGTTGGACGATTTGACTGAGGACTGGTGAAACCAGATGGCTGCATCAGGCTCCAATCTGATTTGGCAGAGTTTCTACTGCTGGATGCCCTTCCTAATGCCAACCACTCAGAGAGTGTAGTGGGTGCTTTTACGTGTCACCCGCACGAAGGCCAGTCAGGCGGTACTGGCAACGGCCACGCTCAAAATGGTGCATTTTATGTGCCACCCGCACAAGAGCCAGTCCAGGGGCACTGACAATGATCTCGCTCAAAAGTCCTTACACATGCTGCGGGCACAAGTGCCAGAAAGGTAATGCTGGGCACAGATGCCATCACGATTTTGCTTGCCCCAATAAATCTTCGCAAGCTGAGTTTCGTGTCCAATGAAGGAAGGTACGCATAAGTGGACTGGCTGAGGCCTTAGATTTAGGTC
>NC_068995.1:10751254-10752021 GCF_001194135.2 Octopus bimaculoides
GCATAAGTGGACTGGCTGAGGCCTTAGATTTAGGTCTCACTTGGCTTGCCGGGTCTTCTCACGCACAGCATATTTCCAATTGGCAGAGTTTCTAAACACATAAATGCATACATACATACATTCACACACATGGCTAATGTAAAAAACCCTCTTACATTTTCAAAAAAGATGGCAAGACTTACCTTCTTAACATTAATTTGGGATGTCGACTCGCCACTGATTTTTCAACTAGTTCATCTAACAAAGCTTTCAGGATGCTAGGAAAAAAAAAAACATTAACAATATCAATAACAAAGTAAAATAATTTTAAAAATTAATACATAAGTGTAAGTAATTATTCATCATAAATTTCATATAAGTAAGCTGTATCAAGACTCATTGGGTATGGCAAATAATCTTTACTCTAGAGCAGGGGTTTTCAAACTGTGGTCCGCGGACCACAGGGGGTCTGCAAGGACAAGACAGGGGGTCCATGGACAGCAAATACTTTTTATGGGCAATTTGATTTTATATATGTTTTTTAATCGAAATCTTTTAATTGACAATAAACCTATTTTGTTAAATAAATAAATGTAAAAATATATGTTATTTTAAGCAAATATTTATGTATAAATTTTATAAGGGGGTCCCTAAGGTAAAGCCTGAAATATAAGGGGTCCGCAAGTCAAAAAGTTTGAAAACCCCTGCTTTAGAGTACTGTTACTGAATGTCTTTCGTTGAGAGATTTACAAATAGAAATTTTCCATTTTATATATATGTGTGCGTGT
>NC_068995.1:10752129-10755049 GCF_001194135.2 Octopus bimaculoides
AAAAAGACAAAGTAGAAAATGCTAAAATACTTTTATAAAGAACATTACAGAACCGGTTTCGATCCTTGAGATTTTTTCAACAGTAAATATGAATAATAGATTATTGAAAAATTAAATTTTAGTAAATTTAAAAGAAAAGTCTTTTTAAAGACATATTTGTATAGTATTCAAATAACAGGGGCATTTTTCTTGTTTCTGCCTGTCTCTGTTTCACTTGTTAACTCTTGTGGGTTCGAAGGAGTGCCACACAATCTCTCGCTCTCTCTCTCTCTCTCCCTCTCACACTCGCTCTCTCTCTCCCTCTCACACTCGCACACACACAGAGATATTGGTTTGCCGGATTAATTAGTTTCCTTCCAGTGATATCTAAATTAACATCAAGACAGCAAACGAGCAGAGTCGTTAGCATTCCAGGCAAAATGCTTTGTGGCATTTCTTCCGCCTTCATGTTCTGAGTTCAAATGCTGCCAAAGTTGACTTTGCCTTTCATCCTTTCAGGGTCAACAAAATAAAGTACCAGTCATGTACTAGGGCTGATGTAATTGACTTACCCCTGAATCTGCTGCCCTTGTGGAAGTATCTGAAACTTATATTTGAATTAACATGAATGATATTTTTATTGTGGTGTTTTATGCTTTTTTTTTTTTTTTTTTATAGTTTCATTCTTCTTCTGCAACTTTTGTTTTATTGTTTTTGAAATTTGAAAAAATTGACATCTGTTTCTGTCTCTCTGTCATGCTCTAACCATTCATCATCTGACACAAGATCCCCTCATCCAATGCCCCACTCCCTTCTTAAAGGATCTTTGTCTTATGAGTTACTAGGTGACCCTGCCAGTGCTGGTGTCACTTAAAAAGCATATCAGGACAATTACCCCCGCTAGGACAAATTCCCCTGATGACAACTATCCCCTGATGATAACTACCCCCTAGGACAATAATGCCCCTTAGTTAATTACCCCGTCTACAATATATTAAGTTTTAAATCATCATCTGTTGTCCTCAGGGGTAATTGTCCTTGTGGGGTTATTGTCCATGGGGGTAAATAACCTGGACTCCTTAAAAAGCATCCAGTCAATACTGTGAAGTGGTTGGCATTTGGAAGGGTATCCAGCTGTAAAAAAAGCATGCCAAAACTGACCTTGCCTGTGCTTGTGCCATATAAAAAAAAACACTCAGTCCACTCTGTGGGGTGGTTGGTGTTAGGAAAGGCGTCCAGCAGTAAAAACCATGCCAAAACACGCTCCTGCCTGGTGCAGGCTCCTACCTGGCCAGCATGGAAAGAGGATGCTAAACGATGATGATGATGATGATGATTTACCTCTTTTTCACACATAAGACAATGGGGAGCCAAATCAGAAAAAAAAAAATTTTTAACTCCCAAAATCCAAAGAATTTTATCTGACAAGTGTTTTCCATGATAACTTCAGGCTGACCAAAACCTTGTGAGTAAATTTGGTAGGAGGAAGTTCCATTGTGTGTTTGTGTATGTGTGTAAAAGTGCTTATGCCTCTTTTGAAAGATAGGAGGAATACACACATAGACACATGCATGCACACACATACACACACATGCATGCACACACATACACACACATGCATGTGTGGAGAGGAAGAAAGATAGATTTACTTACTCTGTTGCATATTCCATGTTATTTTGGTAAATAATCAACAACAATGAAGCAACATTAACTCTGTAACAAAACAAAGTGACAAAAAAAAAAGAAAGAAAATATTGAATTCATTTTGCTTAGTTATTCAAATGAAATCAAAGTGAAATATTTTGAAATTGAATAATTATATATTTTTTCTCATATTTCAGCCAAACACATGTAAGGAAAAACAAAAGCAATAAATAATGATGATGATGATTAATCATAATAATAACAATAATAATAATAATATTGTTTTACATAAATTTTTCCTTGCTTTAATGTGTCTGGAATGAATTTGTGTACATATGTTTTTTTTTTCAATTTCTTTTACAATTCATTTATTCATTATTTTAGTTATTGTTGAAAATATGTAAATTCAGACATATTTGCATATTTTCTGCAGAAATGCATTTTTTTTTTTTTTTTTTTACAGTTGGTTGCTCTGTCTAATGCTAGCTGCTCATTTGACCGTGAACTTTTTAACTGCTGAAGTGGTGTAGTAGAGAAGCGAGTTGTTATTGGTGTTGTTTAGCACCAGGTCAACCGGGATTGAACAGAACTATGACCAAAGACATTCCCACCATGACCATCACATCTTTTTTTTTTTTAAGGACTACATTATCTAATGTCTTTGTTCATCCTTTTTGTTCTTTTTATTGTTTAGCCCAAGGTCAACTATGATCAAAAACATGCCAGATGTGACCATCACGCCTTTTCTTTGTTTTAGGGGTATATAGGACTACATTATCTAATGTCCTTGTTTTATGTTGTTGTCGTTGTTGTTTAGCCCCTATGACCAAAGATACTCCATTTGTGACCATCCTACCCTTTTTTTAGGGGCATATAGGACCACGTTATCCCATGTGTCTGTCATTCCTTGTTGTTATGGTTGTGCAACCCTTTAGCATTTAAATCAGCCATATTGGGCCCAAACATTCCCCGTTTTATATATAACATGTGGAGGCACAATGGCCCAGTGGTTAGGGCAGCGGACTCGCGGTCATAGGATCGCAGTTTCGATTCCCAGACCAGGCGTTGTGAGTGTTTATTGAGCGAAAACACCTAAAGCACCACGAGGCTCCGGCAGGGGATGGTGGCGAACCCTGCTGTACTCTTCCACCACAACTTTCTCTCATTCTTTCTTCCTCTTTCTGTTGTGCCTGTAATTCAAAGGGTCAGCCTTGTCACACTGTGTCATGCTGAATATCCCCGAGAACTACGTTAAGGGTACACGTGTCTGTGGAGTGCTCAGCCACTTGCACGTTAA
>NC_068995.1:10755574-10758676 GCF_001194135.2 Octopus bimaculoides
TAATTCAAATTCTATGACTAATATTCCATTATATTATTTTAATGTTTATTGTATGATATATAAAATATATAATGTAAAACAAAGCAAAACTTAATATTATTATTTATGTAAAACAATAATTAAATATGATCAAACAAGCAAAGTAATTTAAACTTGCATAATTAACAATGTCTAAATATATTTAGTAATCTAATCTGATTAATTGGAAAAGATATATATATATATATACACATATATATATATATATACACACACACACACACACGTATCTATCTATCTATCTATCTATATATAGACACACATATG
Source organism: Octopus bimaculoides (assembly GCF_001194135.2). Taxonomy (NCBI): domain Eukaryota; kingdom Metazoa; phylum Mollusca; class Cephalopoda; order Octopoda; family Octopodidae; genus Octopus; species Octopus bimaculoides. The sequence goes on from NC_068995.1 coordinate 10,755,881, forward strand.
CATATACACACTTATATATGTATACACACACATACATATACACACACACATATATACATATATATACACATATATGAACACACACATACATATATATATATATGTACACACACACACACACACATGAGTATGTGTGTAAAAGATACAGTTGTATGTATTTAACAACACATTAACTGTATATACAGGGTGTTCTGAAATTAAGGCAACTGAATTTCAGGCTCTAATAGCTATCAATAAATGTGATAAGATATGAAAATTATACATCATTATAAAAGCTTAGTGTATCTTCTTTTTGTTTCAGACTAAATAATTTCAGATTTATAAATTAAATAATGGCTATAGACTAAAATACAAGCATAACCCTCTGCAAAGGAGGTGAAAAAGTAATATAGCTTTAGCAAAAAAGCCTAAAATTAACTGAACAACAGTCTGGAAAATTGTCAAGAAATTTCAAGAGGTCTAATTGATCTGGACATGACTGAAAAAGAAGTGTGTGGAACCCTCAGCTCAAAGAAAAAATATGGTGAAATCCTCGTTGCTCCGTCAGAAAACTGGCTGCCACAGCAAAAATAAGCAGAACATAGATGTATTGAGTGCTGAAGGAGGATCTCAGGACCCACCCCTACAAGATGATCAGCCGTCATGAGCTCATGCAAGTTTATAAGGCCATGAGACTGGAGAGAAATCGTCTGATTTTGTGTCAGATTGCTGAAAGCAAGCTGCCCAAACTGGTATTCACTGATGGAAAGAAACTATCAGACTGACCAACTTTGGAGTGCATCTGGTTCCGTTGAGGGTAGACTTGTAAACCAATACCGAAATCTACAGTCAGTTACGGTTTGGGTGGTTGTGACAGCCACAAGAAGGTCTCCCTTCATTTTAGTGCCTTCAGGTGTGAAATACATTAATGACATTCTGGAAGCTGAACTGCTTCCATGGGCGAATGATCACTTTCAAGACGCACCTTGGCGCCTCCAACAAGACTCAGCACCATTCTACAGCTCCAAACAGACACAACACTGGATTCAGTAAAACATTCTGTCGTTCATAGGCAAGGATGTATGTCTCTCCAGAAGCCCTGATCTCAACCTGTTGGATTCTTCTGTTTGGTCCATTTTGGAGACGAGGGTCTCAAGCACTCCTCATGCTTAGCTTGCAGCTCTGAAGGCAAAACAGCACCAGGAATGGGCATCGATTCTGCAAGAATAGCTGCCTGACGCATGTGAAGCATTCACACCTAGACTTAAGGTTGTGATTTGAAACAGAGGTGATCATCATCATCATCGTTTAACGTCCGCTTTCCATGCTAGCATGGGTTGGATGATTTAACTGAGGACTGGCGAACCAGATGGCTGCACCAGGCTCCACTCTGATTTGGCAGAGTTTCTACAGCTGGATGTCCTTCCTAACGCCAATCACTCTGAGAGTGTAGTGGGTGCTTTTACGTGCCACCGGCACAAGGGTCAGTCAGGCGGGTACTGGTGACGGCCACGCTCAAAATGGTCGTATCAACTAAATGTGGTAGTGTCATAATTGTGTTTCCTTTATCATTGCATTGCAATGCTCGGACCCGAAATATAACAATATTTTGCTTTGACAAAATTGAAAAAAGATGGTTGCCTTAATTTTGGGACACCCTGTATACACACACGTGCGCACATGCACACAGATATACACACATTCACAAATGTAGGTATATCGGTTTATTGAAATTATGTCTGCCTCTAAAGGATGATGTATCATACTGAAATATAAATATATTTTTACTGATAAAATATACGAAAAGAAGAGAGGAATGAGAAAATACGCCCACTTACTTGTCCCTGATGCTGAAACCTTTCTGACATTCTAAAGTTCGGATAAATGTTAGAAGGAAGTATTTGTTATTTAGTAAGTGATGAAATTGCTGAAGTCCAGTTTCCATGAATACCATACCAGGGGATCGCTGTCATAATAATAATGATGATAATAATAATGATGATGATAAGTAGAAGAAATAAAATTAAAGTTAAATGAAATTAAATAACAACAAGAGCACTCAGAAAGCGCAAACTTCTGTCAAGGCATCACCAGTGTCCTCTCAACGATTAGCCAGAGATGATTTTTAAAATAAGAATATCTGAAATAAACTCGACTGCTCTCACAAACGAGAATACTGAAAATGAAGCCGACTGCTCTCAAAAGTTAAGTAAAAAATCAGGAAAAATAATCCAGAATCCTTGTCTGGTACCAAATCGATCCCAAAACCTAATCAGCTCATGCCAGTCACGAGGTCAAACATCCCTGAAAGTTTCATTTGAATCCACCGAGCAGTTCTTGAGATATCTTGTCCACAAACGAACATGACTGAAACAATGCCTCCACTTTCGCTAAGGCGGAGGTAATAACATTAATGCCATTCTACTACATTAATTCTTGTTTACATTTTGGTTTAGATTTAACACCTTTCATTAATTTTTTTTGGATTATGATGCACATACATAATTATATTTTCAAAAGTATTATCATCCCAAGTTTTTATTTTATTTATGTATGTATGTATGCACGAATGCATGTGTGTGTATACATATTTACATATATGTATATATCATTCGCCATGATAGATCGCTAGCCACTACACATTCTTTATTTTCTCTCCCTGTTTCTGTGTTTCTTTCTGTGGAAGAACATAGGCTCAAACCGTTAAAGACTTTTTCCCTTCCACAGCATTAAAATAATACATCTGTTTGTTGTCTACACCACCTGTCTTCGTCTTTTGCTTTTTTTTGCAAATTCTCCCTATATATATATATATAT
>NC_068995.1:10758763-10760404 GCF_001194135.2 Octopus bimaculoides
ATTGAGACGAACACCATTCCTCCAGGTGATCAGCTTGAAAAATTGTTAAGATATTGAAATATTTTTCTTAACATGAAACCAATGGTAGCCTTAATCCACAAATAAAGAAATTATATATCCACCAATGTGATGTTGAGTACTCGTTTCATTGTTCAACATTTACACACACACACACACACACACACACACACACACACACACACACACACACACACATATATATGCATTTACACATACATATGTATACAATTATACATGACTTTCCTTTTTTCCTTCTTGCTCCATACTTTATAAATTAGTTCTTCCTAAACCTTCGTTCCTTAGTTCCCAATGAGCCACAGGCAAAAACCAAATATACATTTTGTCAGATTAATGATTATCGATTAACCATATATGTGTGTGTGTACATGTGTTTATATACATGCATATACATATATATATATACATACCTACCTACATACATACATATCTATCTATCTATCTATCTATATATATATATATGCGCATACACATATACGCAGATATGTCTGAATGTATGTATATGTGTAGTCACCTGAAGGATCAATGTGGCATGAAACAGTGAGATAAAGAATTGAGCAGATGTAAATTATTTCTTGTTTCTACAGTTACATACACACACACACATACACACATGTATATATGTGTGTGTGTGCATATATATGTGCATGCAAGAAAAAAAAATCTGACACAAAATATTACAAGATTGATTTTAATATTTATATATAGCCAAGCAAAATCAATAATTAAAAAAACAAACGTTGCCTGAAATCAATATTTGTGTATGATATTACAATAAACCAATAACTGATGGATAATTCATATGAAATGGCTCCAAGAACATGATGATCTATTTTAAAATATTGGGTGGGTAGTAGGAAAGAATGGCATACAGTACTCTAGGCTAATTGTCTCAAAGAATATATATTTTGTTCTATTTTCTATGTTTAGAAACTTGTGAAAGTTCATTCGTGATCATCATTATTATCATCATTATCTTCATCATCATTTGATGTCCTCTTTTCCATACCTGCATGGGTCAGATGCAATTTATTGAGGCAGATTTTTCTATGGCTGGATGATGCTCTTCCTGTTGCCAACCCTTATGTGTTTCCAAACAAAGTGATATTTCCTTATGACCACACATGTTTTTCACAGACAAATGTAAATGAACAGCTTTGTTTGTTTGACAATGATGATCATTTACAACCATCACATGATGTCCACCCAAAGGGTGGATATAAAGAATGTGGACTGCACCCACTTTCGTAATTTTTTTTTACAGAATCCCCCAATTTCGAGTACGGAGGTTTTGATTCTGCAAAAAAAAAAAAAAAAAGGGCATTTTAAAATTTTAATTCCCCCACCCCACCCAAAATTCTTCAATTTTCACTTTTTCAGGAATTTTTTTTTTTTTGTGAAATATGTAGAAAAAATACAGAGATTATGATTGTAAAAAAAAACATTTCTGAAAAAGTATGAGTTGAAGAATTTGGTGGGGTGGGAGGAATTAAAATAAAATTTTTTTTTTTTGCAGAATCAGAATCTCCGTACTCGAAAATGGGGGATTCTGTAAAAAAAAAAAAAATTTTTTAAATAATGAAAAATATTTTAAATAATGAA
>NC_068995.1:10760499-10761508 GCF_001194135.2 Octopus bimaculoides
AATATTCTTTTATTCTTTTACTTGTTTCAGTAATTTGACTGGGGCCATGCTGGAGTACTGGGGCCATGCTGGAGATTTTTCAATATGCTAGGCCACTGGTTTTAAATTGAAATTAATCTAATTAATATTCAATTTATCACCCTCATTATTTAAATTTTATATATATATATATATATATATATATATGAAAAGTTCCTGGCATGGGTAAAAGAAAATACAGGAGGAATAGTTAATTATGGTTTTATTCTATACATTCCTCTCTCAAATTCACACACTTATTGAGTGGTCCTTCAGTTTTTCTAAGTGCTGAATAAAGAACTCAGAAGGTTGGCCACTCCAACCAGGCCTTCTGCAGTGCATTTAAAGCCACGGATTTTTCAGTAACCCCCTCATATGTAATATATATGCAATGAGCTTCTTTCAGTTTCCATATACTAAATCCACTCACAAGGCTTTTGACCAACCTGAGGCTTATAGAAGACACTTGCCGAGGGTGCTGTGTAGTGGGACTGAACCTAATACCATACAGTTAGGAAGCAAGCTTCTTAGCCACACAGCCAATCCCTTTGGTGATGTTGCTATTTATTCTCTAGATCACTGTTCCTTCAGTAGTCCAATGCACAATGCCATGACCATCCTGACTTTTTGTATCTTTGGAACTGCTTTGGTCCCATGTTTCAGATGGTAGCGTCCATCCTATTTATTAGTTTTGTATATCTATAACTACATTTATTCAATGCGGCCTTCTCTTTGAAGACAGTTGAGTGTTTGTTTGAGGGAAGTTTACCTTCTATTACTAACAGGTTGAGCAACAATGTAGAGGCTGCACTAGACTGTGGTGGTGGTGGTCGTAGTTGCGGTAGTGATGGTGGTGGATAATTGGTCTATAAAATAGTCTGGCAATAACTGATATTTATTCAATCACTTATAACCTTTAACCTGCATATAATTGGTGGTGCTTTGGTGATTTGAGAAATCAATACTTTGATCACATGTATTATAGTAATGT
>NC_068995.1:10761674-10781356 GCF_001194135.2 Octopus bimaculoides
ATATATATTATGGTAGTATATATATTATAGTAGAAAAATATATACATATATATATTATAGTAGTATATTTAGGTATTAGATACTATAAACACTAATTAGACAGAGGAAAGAGAAACGAAAGATACATCCCACTAATAGGTAAAATGGTTGAGAATATACATACATATATATGTAAGCATGTATCAATGCAGACATACATATATATATGTATGAATACACATACATATATGTGTGTGTGTGTGTGTACGTTTATATAAATTTATATATAACAATCGGATGCACAAAGAGCTGTGTAAGCGTTGATTTGTGGGTTTGATTCTGGCCTGTGTTAGCTCATCATTTTTCAGTCGATTGTTTATATATAAATGTTGGTTTAATTCGGAGTATATATATATATTATAATTGTGATATATTATTATATATAGTAATTATTGTACTAACAGACTTCCATAGTTGCTCTGTCTCCGTAACTTACAGAGCCTTCTGGTTTGTTTACAAATATTATATATATATATATATATATATATATAGACATATATACATAGAGGTGTGTGTGTGTGTGTGTGTGTGTGTGTATATATATATATATACACACACACATATATACTAGGGGGAGAGAGAGAAGAGAAGGAGAAATAAGCAACAAATGTTGAGTTCTATGAGGAAGGGGAGGAGGAGGAGGAGAACAGATTGCAAAACATACAATGAGCCCAGTTCCAGTCACAGATCTTTGTAGCTTTACGAGAAATAATAAAGGGAAGGAATACTTACACCAGCCATTCTTTCGGTGTGGGGATGTAAAATAGGATGGTCTGAAACACCTGGGAAGAGCACTTTAAATGTGTACTGGGAATAATCCCATACAGGGAAGCCACTAGGAAGCAGGTCACTGGTTAAGTCTGTCACATCTGTCTGTAGTTCAGCAAATGCTTTCAAAGATAAAGGAAAAAAAAACAACAACATTAAAATTAATTAATGAATTAATAACAACCAATTAGAAGTAATAGCTCAATAGTAAAGAACAGTGATTCTCAATTGGGATTCATATAACCCTAGGTGGTCCCTATGACCCTTGGGGGCCCACATAAGATAGTGTCGTTAAAATTTATGTGTAAGAAAATATTTTAACAATTTTTCTTAATACAATTTCTTATGATATTTAACTCAATCTTTTATTATATTTTTTCCTCCTTTTATTTGTTTTAAGCATTAGACTGTGGCCATGCTGGGGCACCACCTCGAAGAAGTTTTAGTCAAATGCATCAACTGCAGTACTTATGTTTTTAAAGCATTTTAAAGCCTGGTACTTATTCTATCAGTCTTTTTGCTGAACTACTAAGTTATGGGGAACAAACACAGAAACAAAGCCACATTTACACACACATTTGTATATATACATATGATGATGATGATGTGTGTGTATATATATATATATATATATATATATATATATATATATACAAAAACAAGAGAAATGACCAGCAAAAGTGGACTCCTATATGCTAGAAATAGATGCTGAATCATCTAACCACAAAAAATATGTTCTCAGTAAAAATTTAGTGACACAACAGACTGTAAAAGGGCAAGACAAATGAAAAAATACTAAATAAAAAAACGATTAACCTACGTACCATGGTTTCACCTATTAAAATTTACATAATTAAATATCTGCAGGATCATCAGTGTATTCTGTCGATTTATAAAATATAATTTCTAGAACTTTTAATTGATTAATATCAATTTCTACCCTCATTAATAAATTTTAAATAATGATGTTCTCAAACTGGTAAATTAGCTGCAAAAATTTATTAACTGCAGAGTTATTTCTAGACTTAGCGCGCCAGATTGAAGACATTTGAAAGGATACTCTGAATATAATTTGTAGAACTCTACACGTGCTCCCTTTCGGGTGGACGTCTTGTGTCTAGTTCTGGAAATTATATTTTATAAATTGACAGACTACACTGATGATCCTGCAGATATTTACTCATGTAAATTTTAATAGGTGAAACCATGGTACATAGGTTAATCGTTTTTTTTTTTTAGTATTTTTTCATTTGTCTTGCCCTTTTACAGTCTGTTGTGTCACTAAATTTTTACTGAGAACATATTTTTCGTGGTTAGATGATTCGGCATCTATTTCTAGCATATAGGAGTCCACTTTTGCTGGTCATTCCTCTTATTTTTGTATGTAATATAATTTTAATCTTCGGATTTTTTTAATATGCTAGACCACTGGTTTTAATTGATTAATATCAATTTCTACCCTCATTAATAAATTTTATATATATATATATATATATATACGACGGGCTTCTTTCAGTCTTCCAAATCCGTTCACAAAGCTTTAGTTGGCCCGAGGAAATAGCAGAAGGCACTCGCCTGAGGTGCTACACAGTGGGACTGAACCCGGAACCATACCGTTGGAAAGGAAGCTTCTTACCACATAGCCACGTCTAATTTCTAATAACATTTGATTATAAGAATATTATACGATTTTTTAAACATCAAATGCGTATGAAGGTCCACCATAGTTGTGAATAGGCTAAAAATGATCGAGAAATACTGATGTAGTGTATAAATATTTAAGATAAAAAGGAGTTGTCTCCCTTAGTGCAAATTTGGGTGTCTTCTACTGTACCTTTTGGAGGTTAACTAACGCCCCGAGAATAAAATTTCATCGAGGAAAATTGTGCAAAGGACACACACGTATAAGATATATTAAAATAGGTTTGTGTATGTACGTACGTTTCTGCATGCATGTCTATATACATTAATATAAACATCATGTGGTATTTTTGCGTCTGTACAGGGAGATAACTCAGTAAAGGGACGTAATTCTGGCTAATTTAGTCGACTAGTAAATAGCAATTTACTGTTATAACTCTTTATCTTGATTTGAATGTAGTGCTAAGCACTGATGCTGATCAAAGTTTAATCAACAGGTGTAGGAGCGAGGTAAATGCAGTAAAAATAGGGGGTGGGGGATCAGTATGGCTCCATTTCAGTGGCCCTTCAGAAATTGAACCTCCTTACGATACTCCCTGGGAGTTCATAGTATGAAATTCATTGTCATTGCTCCGATTTGGTTGGCAATGCCATATATTTAGTTTAAAATACAGTAAAAATAGGAGAGGTCAGCGGGGTCCCTAATTAGGCGGCCCTTAAAGAAATAGACCCCCTTAGGATATTCCCTGGGATTAGGAAAGTTGCTGGTTTAAGTCTCGTTGTCCTTGCACCAACGGTCTAGGAGAAGTTAACGAACATAAAAACGTAATGGACAGAGAAACATCACTCCAATTTAGAATAGGATGAGCCATACCTTGTTTGCATTCATTCCGCACATTGCTTTCTAGATTATCCAATTGGATCTGCATCTTTTTGTATCTGCGTTCAGCTTGCGTGCTCTTACGCCAATAGGTGATCATAGTAAGGGAGATGAGAATGACTACAATAAAACCAGCAGTAGCTATTCCAATGATGATATTCATTGGAAGGGACATTCCCGTGTCATATTCTAAATATCCAACATTGAATTGTTTGTAGCCAATTATCACCTGGAATGAGAAGCAGAGAAAAAGAAAAAGAGAGAGAGTGAGAACGAATGAGAGATGTGTTGATTAAAGAGCTGCAACATACAGAAATTAATAAATATATACGAAGAGGTGCTGAAAACTTCAGGGTTTTAAGGGTAGCGCAAAAGGCCTGGTTGGAGCTTGACCTTCCAAGTTCTTTGACAGTTTTTTGACAGTTCTTTTATAAGCTCTTTTACAGAGATTATAAAAACGAGGATCGTTACAACAATTGAGTGAATTGGAGAGGGGAATCATCATCATCATCATTTAATGTCCGCTTTCCATGCTAGCATGGGTTGGACGATTTGACTGAGGACTGGTGAAACCAAATGGCTACACCAGGCTCCAATCTGATTTGGCAAATTTTCTACAGCTGGATGCCCTTCCTAACGTCAAGCACTCCGAGAGTGTAGTGAGTGCTTTTACGTGCCACCGGCACGAAGGCCAGTCAGGTGGTACTGGCAACGGCCACGCTCAAAATGGTGTATTTTATGTGCCACCCGCACAAGAGTCAGTTGAATAAAATCATAATAAACTAATCCTCCTATATTTTCTGTTACCGAAAGCCAGGATCTTCCCAGCATGTCCTTATATATGTATGTACTAGATACGAACAAAAGTGATTGGGAAAATGATGTTCTAGATCAGAACAAGTGGAAAGGTGTTGTTAGGACAGGTTGCAATGCCTGGGAAGAAAAGGTGATTCAGCACTCTGAACTTAAAAGGGCCTGTTGCAAAGGAACAATTTAAACTGTAATCAACAGTGAACACTGGATATGTATTATATGTGATCATGTTCTGTTGTCAAAAGCAGGATATGTGAATCATATGAAGTCACATGAAAATCAACATAACCTGATAGGTAATGATCTTGGACACCAACTGCCTCTTACGACTTATGTTATATGTCAAAAAACCTGCAAGACAATATCTGGACTTTAAAAGACATGATAGTTCACAAAAACATTCCTTCAATTCCAAAGGGCAAAGATGTAGAAGAAACTTGAATATCTGTCACTTGTTTTTTAAAATCCTGTCAGTCAGCAGCTGGTCTTAAAAGTCATCAACGGAGTGATTGTACTGTGTGATGGGGTGTGATATGTATGTTGATGGGACGGCGATCATCATATATATATATATATTTATACATACATATTGGTTTCAGATAGGTTGGTATTAAAAGGGCTAAAGCAGTGCTCCAGCATGGCAGCAGACTAATGACTGAAACTAAAGGACAAGGAAGAAATAAAAAAAGGCTACTCACGACAACAGCTGGTAATGAGATATCTTTCCCTTCTTCCCCAGGTGGTTGAACTGTAGGAGGCCGACACACCAGTTGATGAATAGACAACGTTGTGATGTTGCATCTCTCATTGCCAATACGAACTATAACATCAGATTCTCTTGCAGCAAGATTTAAATTTTTACCCTGGACAAAAAAGAAAAAAAGAAAAAAAACAAAGAAATAAAAATAAGGAAATAAAATAAAAAAAAAAAGACAGATAAAATATTCAACGTCTGTGTGGTTAAGAAACTTGGCTTACAGCCACGAGGTTTTGGGATCACATTGAAAGGATGAAAGTGAAGGTCGATCTCAGCGGCATTTGAATTCAGAACATGAAGACAGATGAAATATTGCTAAGCATTTCGCCAGCTTGCTGCCTTATATAATAATAATAACAATAATAATAATAATAATAACAATAATAATAATAATAATAATGGTTTCAAAATTTGCCACATGGGCAGCAGTTTTCTAGGGGAGGCAGAAGTTGATTACATTGACCCCAGTGTTTCACTGGCACTTAATTTATCGTCCCCGAAAGGATGAAAGGCAAAGTTGACCTTGGCAGAATTTGAGTAGTGACAAATGAAATACTGCTAAACATTTTGCCCAACATGCTAACGATTCTGCTAGCTAATAATAATAATCATAATAGATATAGAGAAGAGTTCTTTACTTATAAAACGATTGACACAATCCATCACCAAGGCAAACATTATTGATGAAAAGCATGATTCGAAAGTAACAGATATTTATTTGTAGTAAAGAACTCTTCTCTATATCTAAATAACTTCTGCTGAGTTACTTCAGTCCTATATAAACTTTAAAAAAAATGAATTAGACTGACATGTTTATTTTGAACCTGTGGAAGGTACACAAGATGCCGAAATATAGTTCAACTACAAATATATATCTGTTACTTTCGAATCACGCTTTTCGTCATTGTTTGCTTCGGTGATGGATTACGTCAGCTCTTCGTCATTGATGTTTTACAAGTAAAGAACTCTTCTCTATATCTAAATAACTTCTGCTGAGTTACTTCAGTCTTATATAAACTTAATAATCATAATAATAATAATAATAATAATAATAATAATAATAAAAATGCCCGGATGCAGTACCAGGCTGTGACTTTCATGGCTTCTGATCTTAACTGATTGGAAGTGTTATCATGTACATTCTTTTGTCTTGGTATAAAAGATGAGACTACAGCAAATATTCTGCTCAATACCACAGATTTGCTTGTCAGTTGTTTGACCTTCACCAGTTGAGCATGTCCCTTAGTGGCTGACAATATGTGCATCTCTGATCATGAACAGAAGTAGTTGGGGAGCATCATAGCCATGTGTTGAGAGGAATTCTTTGGGGTTTGAATAATTCACTTTTGGAAACATGGGTGTTTTGCTCAACATCCTTAAACAAACCTTGTTCAGGGACCTGTTGAGCAGGATGGGCTACTCGACCTGAAGAAAATTCTAACTGGGCCTCACCTGCAAGGTCATGCACAGTTTATCTTGATATGAAATTACCATGTTATGCATCTATGATTGTGATGCATGTGTCTGGTATATCCATATTAGATGGGTAGTCATGATGGCTATATTTGGCTTCATATATTTGTATCCCATTGTCACTCTGATGGCATGTATTGCTCTCTCACTCAATAATAATAATGATAATAATAATGATAATAATAATGATAATAATAAAGATCTTGAAATAGAAATTGGCAAAATGTGTAACCTGAAGACTAAAACAATACCTGTTGGCATAGGTGCCCTGTGAATGATAGCAAAAGGGGCTGATTGCTACCTTGCTCAGATACCAGGAAATCCCAAAATGGCAGAAATTCAAAAGATAGTTCTCATGGGAACTGCCCACATCCTATGTAAAATACTGTCTGTAATCTAAAATTTTAAAATAAACTCATAATTTTCTTATGGTTTCTTAAACATTCTCTAGAACAACACTATGTGCAAAACCAAATATATGGCACCCTAAGCTTAACACCAACACAAACTTCTAATGTGTTGTCTCTTAAGGTCTCTGGGTGAGACTTGAAACCAACTTGTACAAATGCAAAGCAAAAGTCAAACATAAAATAATAATAATAATAATAATAAAGCATGATTAAAATATATTACTTACATCTATTATCAAAACTTCTGCTTTAAGACGCTTGATTTTATCGATGCCGCTAAATGGATTGATCACAGGATCTCGAAAGTAGTGTAAAACCGATTTCGTGGTGGTGTGCGTTTGGTTCAGGTGCTGCACAGTCTGAACATCGTCCATTAAGAAAGCAAGTTGCTCTTGATGAGACCGTACTGCACGGCGTGTTATATGATGGTTCAGACTTATAGGGCAGGGCGGAGTGGGGCATATCATTGTAGTGTTGTTCAAAACTACACAGTTCTGTGGACAGAAAACAAACAAACAATTGATAAACAAATAAATAAACAGAAAATACTTAAACATGAACAAAAACAGTTAAATATACCAAGTAAACCCATGAATAATACCATACTCTCTTTTTACTCTTTTACTTGTTTCAGTCATTTGACTGAGGCCATGCTGGAGCACCACCTTCAGTCGAGAAAATTGACTTTAAGACTTATTCTTTGTAAGCCTAGTACTTATTCTATCGGTTTCTTTTTGCCAAACCGCTAAGTTACGGGGACGTAAACACACCAGCATCGGTTGTCAAGCGATGGTGGGGGGACAGACACACACATACATATATATATATACATATATATGACGGGCGTCTTTCAGTTTCTGTCTGCCAAATCCACTCACAAGGATTTGGTCGGCCCGAGGCTATAGTAGAAGACACTTGCCCAAGGTGCCACGCAGTGGGACTGAACCCGGAACCATGTGGTTGGTAAGCAAGCTACTTACCACACAGCCACTCCTGCACCTGCATAATATTCGTTTCAAAGTTTTGCACAAGGCCAGCAATTTTAGGGGGGAGAGTGTAAGTCAATTACATCGACCCCAGTATTCAACTGGTACTTATTTTATCAACCCTGAAAGGATGGAAGGCAAAGTTGACCATGGTGTGCATAATATTGAATTAAAAAAACCCTTGGATGTTTATAGATGTGGGTTGAAGCCCCATAGGTAACCTTTGACTTTTTATTATCCAAGGGATCTTTGGCTCAGTAGTCTACATGCTGTTATTTATAGCTTTTTTTTAAGGCAGCGTAAAAAGCACTGGTGCTGGTGCCATGTGAAAAGAACCCAGTACACACAATAAAGGGGTTTTAACAGGGGTTGGTATGGTCAGGGTCAACGCCAGGTTCCAATTGTCTGTTTTGGCATCGTTTGAACGGGTGCATGTCCTTCCTAACACCAACCACATTACAGTGTGTATTGGGTACTTTATACATGGTTTCAATCACTGACAGGGTCATCAAATACCTAGCAAGACAAAACCCCCTTAACTGGGAAGGGGAAGAAGTATTGAGGCTTTGTACCAATTGAGATATTAATGATATAAAGGGACAGAGATAGATGTCTTGGTGTGTGGTAGATGCAAGATTATCCCAGTTGGAAAAGAATGGAGAGCGAGTTTAGAAAGTAATATATACACATACACACACATATATATATATATAATATTTTTTCTGGATGAAAATATTTCTTCCATTTAGAGCATTATTCCCTAGGTTTCCAAGGTTTTTTTTTATCATACTTTATTTACCTGTTCACTGACAAGATTCCGTGCATCACAGAATGTTTTTCAGTGGACAGGCTGCAGTTTCAAAGCAATGAAAATATTTTGAGAAATTAAATTTAAATGTTGAAGTGAATCTAATGGTTTTTGTGTGTTTTTAAATGGCTTATAAAGACCTTCCATACTGCAATTGTTTTTGTTTCAGCACATGATCTCAGATCAGGTCACTTGCTATGCAAGTACATCTCTGTAATATATATATATATCAACAATGATAATGATGAGGATTATTACGAAATTGCATAGCATTACTTTTAATTCCTTTTAATATATATACAACTTCACATAGACCTACACATGTTTCAACTGCATTGGTTAGCAACCATTGCAATCCTACTATAAATACCAGTGCATTTTCTTCAGGGTCTTTACTTAATATCCTTTGATCTACTCTGCATTGTATGATGTAGAGTTGTTCATTAAATTAGATGTGAACAATCTCCATTTCAAGTCTTGATTGGATAATCACTTGTTATTTCAAACCATTCTGTTGTTTTAATGTTTATTATTCATTTATACTGGGAAAATGGGAACAACAACAACACAAAAAAGACAAAGAAACAAAAAGTTTTGACAGTTACCTCATATTTGGTTTTATTGGGCTGTGAGTTGTCGCTGGAAATATACATCTTAGGATATTTCACAGCATGGAAATTTTGACCAGTGACTGTTAAATTCATGCCACCACTGAAAGAGGAAAAACAATTACATCATCACCAATCATCATCATCATTATCATCATCATTATCATCAGCACCACATTTATTGATCATCAATTAAAGTCTACTTTTCCATGCTTGCATGGGTCAGAGTCTGTCCCCTACCTCTCTCTTGCTCCCCCACTCTCCCCCCCTCTCTCTCTCTCTATATATATATAATATATATAAAGGTGCGAAACTGAGTATTACCATTCAGGTTATCGCTTGACAACAGATGTTGGTGTGTTTACATCCCCGCAACTTAGCGATTCGGCAAAAGAGGCCGATAGAATAAGTACTAGGCTTACAAAGAATAAGTCCTAGGGTCGATTTGCTTGACAAATGACTGAAACGAGTAAAAGAGAGTTATTGTATATTTATAATTGAATATAATTAGGAATCTTTTATGTTTTAATATCGTTTGACTGCAGCCATGCTGGAGCACTGCCATCAAGTGTTTTAATCGAAGAAATCGACCCCTCAGGATTTATTCTTTGTAAGCCTAGTACTTATCCTATTGGTCTCTTTTGCTGAACCACTAAGTTACGGGGACATAAACACACCAACATTGGTTGTCAAGTGATTGTGGGTGGGACAAACACAGATACAAAGACATACATACACACAAATATATACACACTGACACACACACACATGCATGTATGTATGTATATATGTATGTGAGTGTATATATAAACAAAGGGCTTCTTTCAGTTTCTGTCTACCAAATCCACTTACAAGTATTTAGTCAGCTCAAGGCTACAGTAGAAGACACTTGCCCAAGGTGCCACACAGTGGGGACTGAACCCAGAACCATGTGGTTGGGAAGCTGTTAAAACATTTTGTATATCGTAGAAGTATAACCAATTTACTGCAGATAAATTTTAACCCCCAAATCTTATATAGATCCCTAAGTGCCGGCATAAACCCTGGTTGGGGGCCACTGAATCAAACCCTTCAATGTGGTGCCCCTGACCAAAGAATGAGACGAGTCAAAGAGCAAAGGAACATAATCTGACGACATCCAATTCCAAGAATTCTGCTCAAACTGAGAACAGGCATGTCAGAGTTTTTTTAGATTTATTTCTAGAGAAACATCCATTTTTGTTTTATACACATCATATTCTATAAGTGCAAACTATTTTAGTTGACATTCAGTGATCGTGATGCCAATCTGCATATGGTATTTCTGTCAAATACCATTCAAAATGTCAATGCCAGTCATTTTCCTGTTCTTCATCAACAAATGGTAAATGTATTGATTCATCTTTTCCATGTTGTATTTTTTGTTTTCTCTTTGTGTTTTTTTTTTTTTTGGTTATGCTGATTGAGGATAGTCAGAACAGTCACTAGTTTCACTGGGGATGGTCACAGCATGGAGAGCAACAATTACTGGACACAGAATTTCAGAGACCATGGGTCAGTCAATGTATTTGTATAGTTTTTAATCATGTCTCTAACGATGATATTTTTGTTAATTCGTCACCTATAGTCTTTAGGATAATATAATTAAATAATTTGTCTTAATTAGATAAAGTATATTGCATACAGAGTCCCAATTATGTTTCATCCACATAAACATATATTAATTAATGGTAGTCTCTTAAGTTTGAAAAAAAATAACACATTCCAGTTAAGGCCACTCCAGTTGTTTCAAATAGTATATCTAATCTCTCTCTCTGTTTTAAGATAAAGCACGAGATTTGAGGATGATTTAGCTGGTATTTCTAGCACCTGAATGAATGAGTTTAATAAAATCATCCAAATATGAAACATCATGAAAATTGTTTAAACCAAAGTTCTTCTTGAGCGACACATTTTTCCATTCCAGTCAATACAGAATTTATTATTATTATTATTATTATGCGCCCTTTTAAAGCCTAGCCAAGCTCATGACCCCGGTTTCCCAGTTTCTATGGCATATGTGTTCCTCCCAGCTGGACGGGACGCCAGTCCATCACAGCATTACTGAAGAAACAGGAAGAAAGAGTGAGAAAAAGTTGGGGCGAAAGAGTACAACAAAGGTCACCACCACCCCCTGCCAGAACCTCATGGAGCTTTATGTGTTTCTGCTCAATAAACACACACAGTGCTTGGTCTGGGAATCAAAACCGCGATCCACCGACTGCGAGTCCGCTGCCCTAACCACTGGGCCATTGCGCCTCCACAGTCAATACAGAATTACAGACAGTATTTATGGAATTTTGATTTACTGTCGGGCGACTTTTGGCCAACCCTGTATGACCAACATACTCTCAGGAAAACACACACAGACAAACAAATAAACTAGACACATCAAACAAATACATCAGGAAAGAAAAAAAAACAAAACAAAACAGAAGAAAAAATAGACGATACCTTGAAATACTTTTTAATGGATGTATTCGACTAATAACAGGATCAGTAAGATATCTGAAGAAATTTTTATGGTTACATCTGTGATCATCAAACATCATTGTGAAATCTAGAGGTTTTGTGGTGTTTCTGGTATTTTTCGAGGTCTTGCAGATACATCTTTTTTCTTCGCAGCTTGTAATATTGGTAATTTTTTCACCACAGCTGCCTGTGCTAACAGTACGACTGCAAAATGGTCAAAGAAGAACAGGGAAAAACAAAAAAAAATCAGTAAAGAAATAACAAAAAGTGATATAAAAAAAAGATGCTTGATTGATTACTAATAAAGACTAGTGAAGATGGTTTTTCATCTTTTATCTTTTACTTGTATCAGTCATTTGACTGTGGCCATGCTGGGGCACCGCCTTGAAGGGTTTTAGTTGAACGAATCGATCCCAGGACATATTTTAAAGCCAAGTACTTATTATAGATATATCTTTTGCCAAACCACAAAGTTACGGGGATGTAAATGCACCAACACTGGTTGTCAAGCTGGGACAAACACAGACATACACACACACACACACATATATATAAATAAACTATGGACTTCTTTCAGTTTCTGTCTACCAAATCCACTCACAAAGCTTTGGTTGGCCAGAGGCTATAGCAGAAGACACTTGCTCAAGGTGCCATGCAGTGGGACAGAACCTAGAACCATGAGGTTAGGAAGCAAGTTTCTTACCACACAGCCATGCCAGCACCTATATCTATTAATTTATTTTATTTTTGTTTTCTTAAGTCTGTGTGATTAAGAAACTTGCCATGTGACTTCTGTTTTAGCTCCACCTCACAGTGCCATGAGCAAGCGTCTTCTCCTATGGCCCTGGGCCAACCAATGCCTTGTGAGCAAATCTGGTAGATGGAAACTATGGAAGCTCATCGTGTGTGTGTGTGTGTGTTTATGTATGTATGGATATGTGTGTATGCATGTATGTATGTATGTGTGTGTATATATGTATGTGTATATATATAATTATATGTTTGTTTTTTTGTGTGCGTCTTTGTGTTTGTTCCCCACAACCACTTGACAACTGGTGTCAGTTTGTTTACATCCCAATAACTTAGCAGTTCAGCAAAAAGGACTAATAAAATAAGTACCAGACTTAAAAACAAATACTGGGGGGGGGGTCACTTTGTTCAACTCAACATGAAACCCCTTCAGGGCAGTGTCCCCAACATGACTACAGTCGGATGGCTGAAACATGTAAAAGAATGTAAGATAATGAAATCAATCAAGTTTTATAGGCAACGATTGGCAGAATCGGTAGAGCGTTGTGCAAAGCAAAAATACAGTCTTTGTAGTATGAGGTGGGCGCTGGAAGATTCCTGGCTTTAAGGGTGTTGTGAAAGGCCTGGTCGGAGGCCCAACCTTCTGAGTTCTTTTACAGGGCTTAGAAAAACTGAAGGACCACTGCAATAAGTGTGTGAATCTGAAGAGGGAATATGTTGAATAATATCATGATTAACTGATTCTCCTATGTTTTCTTTTAACCCAAAGCCAAGATCTTTCCAGTATGCCCTTATATATGTATGTATGTATATATATATATATATATATATATATATATATATATATATATATATATATATATATATATATGTACATACCAACATATATATGTATATATACATGCATATGTGGGTACAGGACACCCAAAAAACGTTAAACACAACAAGAAACGGAAACATAAAAACGAAAATATAGAAAACGAACTATATATGTGTATATATATATATTTATATACATGAGGTGAGCGCTAAAAAGTTCCTGACTTTAAATGTATCGTGAAAGGCCTGATTGGAGACCCAACCTTCCAAGTTTTTTTACAGTGCTTAGAAAAACTGAATGATCACTGCAATAAGTGTTTGAATCTGCGAGGGGAACATGTTGAATAAAATCATAATTAACTGATCCCCTGTATTTTCTTTTACCCAAAACCAGGAACTTTTCAGCACCCCATTCTATTTGGTCACATCACTTTTACATTCCTGGTTCAGTTATCATGGGGTCGATATAATCAATTGTTGTTTTGAAGACAGCATTATGAGTATTGTATAACCACAGTTATATGAGTGCAATTGACAAAAGTATTATAGGAGATATCGTTAACGATTTACCTTTGAATATGGCAATCAAATGATCCAATTTTCGCAACTATATTCATTCCAGTGTTGAGATGTCGACCCATAATTGTAATCAGCGAACCACCTGACATTGGTCCAATATTTGGAATAATTTTGAGGACTTGTGGATCCTGAATGACAGAAGAAAAAAAAAAATATATAAATAAATAGAAAACAGCAAAAATATAATTCAGATTTCCTCAAATACAATAAAATGCTGCATGTTTGGGTGGTAGCATGGAGGGGTCATTTGATAGGTGACAGCGCGATATGTCTGGTATAATGGAAATATGTTTTGTTTTAGTATTTGAGGAAATCTGTAGTGGCCCCTGGCTTTGCCAGTTCCTGTCAAGCTGTCCAACCCATGCCAGCATGGAAGGCAGACATTAAACAATGATGATGATGATGATGAAGAATACCTTGTGAATTGATTTGGTGGACAGAAATTGAAACAAGCTCATCATGTGTGTGGTGTGTATGTGTGTTTATATTATGTTTGTTTTCTACCATCACCTTGACCATCGGTGTTGGTTTGTTTATGTCCCTGTATCTTAGCAGTTTAGCAATGAGACTGATAGATTAAGTACTAGACATAAAAAATGAGTGTAGGGAGTTCAGGGCAGTACTCCAGCATGACCATAGTCCAAAGACTGAAACAAGTAAAAGACTAGGTCATAACCATAATCATGTCCAGAGAATGTGTGGAGAGCCGCTTGTTATTGTTGTGAAGAATGGGTTTTAGACAGGTGGCGCACCCTGGTGGTCAGTTACTGTATGGGAAATAATTGTTTCTAGATTAATTTTGGTGAGATTAGGAATCTGAATATTAAGTCAAAGACTGAGAAAGAAAGTGCACAAAATATACACATTTCAATACTTTTCTTACTTGTTTAACCCTTTAGCACCTAAACCAGCCATATCCGGTCAAATAATTCTACCTGTTTTATGCTCAAACTGGTCAGATCTGGCCTCACTCATCTACCCTATAATGTCATTCTAAAAATAGACAACCACACCATCAGAATCTCTAAGCGACAACATAATGCTTGATTAATCCAAAACAATATGGATTAGTAAGTATTACATTTGACAGAAGAATCTGAACACTAAATAATTAAGATAACCAATCGTTAATTGTTAGCATCTCTGCAAAGAAAATGCTTAACAGTGTTTTGTCTATCATTATGTACTGAGTTCAAATTCCACCGAGGTCGCTTTTGCCTTTCATCCTTTCAGGGGTCGATAAAATGAGTACCAGTTATGCACTGGGGCTGATGAAGTCGACTTATCCTCTCCCACCCCAAATTTCAGGCACTTGTGCCTTTAGTTGAAAGGATTATTAATACTATTATTATTGGTAAGGTGGAAAGGTGGGATAACTGTTAGCATGCCAAGTCAACCTTGGTGGAGTTTGAACTCAGAACATGGAGACAGACGAAATATCGCTAAACACTTTATCTGGCTTGCTAACGATTCTGCCAGCTTGCCACTTTAGCTAATGATGATGATGATGATGATAATGATGATAATAATAATAATAAGCAAACCACAGCACATATCCAAGGCACACAGAGCTGTGCTTGGTAGTTTAGTGAAAACATGAAAAATAAGACTACTGAATAATAATAATAATATTAATACTAATACTAATATTAATAAATGTTAATTGTCCGTTCTATGGTGTCCAACCATTTTATGCTATATTCTTCACACAGGGTGTCTGCTAATACTATCGGACAAGATGAAGGAATACACAAGAAGCAAAAGTTTGAAGACCTCTGATGTTGAGCTATAGCGGATAATTCAATTTTAATGAGTTGCAAACGATGAATATTAAAATTTGAGTATATTTCTGTAGGTTTAATTAGATAAAGTATGGACATACACCTATCTCCATATGAAATATGTTAAATTAAGTTATACGACTTTTAGATTTAATTAAATAAGTATATAGAGCGTTTTCAATATATATAAAATATGTTAAATTAAGTTATATGACTTTTAGATTTAATTAGATAAGTTAAGAATAATTTCAATATATCAAATATAAATTTTAAGTTACATGACTTTCAGATCATAGTTTCAATGGTTTTTCACATCTGCTTATTTTCTTCTTCTTCTTCTTCTTCATCATTAAATCTCCATTTTCCATGCTGGCATGGGTTGGACGGTTTTTACAGAAGCTGGCAAGCTGAAGAGCTGCACCAAGCTCTGATTGTTTGCTTCGGTATGGTTTCTATGGCTGGATGCCCCTCCTAATGCCAACCACTTTACATTGTGTAGTTGATGTTTTTTATATGGTACCAGCACAGGTTTAAAAAAATTATCCATTTGTGAACAGGGTATAGAGACGTTTTGGTACAGCTGTTTTAGTACTGCCAATTCAATGCTGATTGCAGGCAGGTTACAGCTCTACTGGATCAGTAATGACCTGAGGCCACACAACAACAACAACAACAACAACAACAACAACAAAAGCAGCTTTTAAGGGAAGGTTTTTTAAGAGAAATCAAAGACATAATCTACCAACCTTATAAAAAAAATATTTCGTAGATGAAGTCCAGGAGTCATTGATCTTCACCTTTACATAGCCTTGGCTCTCCTGGGAGCTGGAACTGTGGCCTGCTTTGCATACAATTCTAGAGAAATTGGATAAAGTGAAAGAATATATTTGCAAACATAAGTGCGTGTGAGTATGAGCACACATACATACATATGCGTGTGTGTGTCCGTCTGTCTGTCCCAGTTGGTGTTGTCACTGCATCTTTTGCATATCTGGGTGATTTTGTTATGTGCATAATTCATCTTTGCTTTCCCTATCAAGGCCAAGATGAACGATGCACGTAATGAGATTGCCTCAGATACGCAAAAGATGCAGTAATAATACCAGCTGGTATGCGCATGTTACTCAGATCCTAAAGATACTTGGGGCCAATACACACACACACACATATACATATATACGGATGTATATATATCTGTGTGTGTGTGTGTGTGTGTGACTGTGTGTGTGTATATATAAATAGCGGAGGAATAAATTGTTATTCGACCAGGAAACCCTAGGTAGCTGTATTTACAAGATTTTCAGTTTTTTTATTATAAGATTATCTTTACTGATTGAGTACTTTTCTACATGTTGAATGATTACCACATAATATATATATATATATATATAATTGAGTAGTTTAAATACATAATTAATTCATTTGGAAGCAATGGGTTGTCCATATCTACTGGAGAAAACAATGAAAAATTGTTATCATGAAACTGTTACTGATTTAAATACAAGACAAAATATATACTGTTAAGTGCATATGTGTGTTTGTGTGTGTGTGTGTATCTAAGTATGTTTTTATTCCCCATGTTTTTTTGTGATTTTTGGTAAACAGAAAATGTGTGAAATCTTGTCTCTTATGCCAATACATGCTAATCTCTTATAAGCTTTAAGCTTATAATAATAATAATAATAATAACAATAATTATTATTATTTGCAGAATAATTCATTTAGACCAGCAGTTCTCAACTGGGGTCCCTATGGTCCTTAAGGGTCCATTTAAGATCTTCTTATTAAAATTCATGTGAAATAAATTGGTTATACTTCTACAGTACACAAAATATTTTAACAAATTTTTAATACAATTTCTAATGTGTAAAGACCTCCCTCGGTCATGAATGACCATGAGATTGCATCCAGAGAGTTCCCACCTGAGGAACAAGTAAGAGCAAGATTGTTTTATGCAAGACTAGCAGTCACCCATGTATACCAGCCTCCCCTCTTCACGCCACCGATGTTATCCAAGGGAAAGGCAAAGGGGGCCCCAATACAGCTTGGCACCAGTGACATAGCAACTCATTTCTACAGCTGAGTGAACTGGAGCAACGTGAAATAAAGTGTCTTGCTTAAGAACACAACATACAGCCCGATCTGAGAATCAAACTCACTACCTCATAATTGTGTGCCTGAGGTTCTAACCAGTGAGCCATGCGCCTTCACTGGATTCATAATAGTATTCAGTTACAAAAATATAATGTAATTTTTTAAACATTGAATAGTTTGGAGGGAACCAAAGGGGTCCTTAGGAAGAAAATGATTGAAAAACACTGATTCAGAAGCAATGTGTTACCTATACCTTCAGCAGAAAAAAAATAATGGTAAACAGTTTCCTGGTTACCATTTTTCTTGGAAAAGGTGTTTGTTATTGCAAAGACAAATTTTTAGAGTAAAATAGAAAAATTGTTTTACCTTTTTGATACTTTGTATTGTGACTTTATTGGTTCACATGCATTTCCGTCTAAGGTTACATTCTTAACATCTTCAAAACGAATTCCAAAATTCTGGCCCTCAATTGTTACGTTAGTGCCTCCCCTTACAGGACTGGACATAGGATAAACCTAGGTGGGACAAACATTAAAGAGAACTTGTCAGAAAATAAGAACAGAATAGTTTGTTCAAAGAAAGGCTTTATAAAATGTTTTTGAAGAATTTCTAACAAAGCTACTATATACATACACACACACATAGTTATATGTACATACATATATACATACATACATACATTTTTGCATAAAGACTTAGGGTGATCTTTTTTTTAGACAGTTTGCTTTTGCGGGGCAAAATGTGTTTATATACAATCAAATCCAGTAAAATATTTAGAAAGGAAAACAGCAATGCTTACACATGCTATCTTAGGAGCAGGGCAGGAGTCCATTATTTGACCACTGCATTCAACTTCATTCTCACAGCCTGTACTGCACCAAACACACTTCATGCTAGGATATCTCCAATATGTACTCAAACACTGACCACAGTCTGCTCCAACCCGGTCACACCTGTAGAACTCAACTACAATTAAGAAAACAAAACGAAAAAAAAAAAATGAAAAAGAAATGAAGTTATTAAAATGAAAAACAAAAAACAAACATTCATGACAAAAACAAAAATAAAATGTAATTACGGACTAGGCTGGATGGTTAAGAAGCATGAGGTTTGCAACCCTAGGGTTTTGAGGTTGAGCACCTTGGGTGAGTGTCCTGTTTTGGCCTTAGGCTGACCAATACTTTGTGAATGAATTTGGTAGATGGAAACTGTGTGGAAGCCCATTGAGTATATATGTTGTTGTAGGGAATTAGTAATAATGGTATGCCCCTCCTGTATGATGAATGGAATAACCTAGCCACTATAAGTAAAGAGAAGTACATGAAGTACTGGAGTATGTAGTAAGCAGTCAGAGATAGTTGTGTCTTTACTGGTTTTATTAGGTATATTGTGTACTGAAGTGGACGTTACAATAATCCAACATTTGTAAAGATAAAACAGTGGTGACGAGGATTTAAACAACTCATGAAAAATTTATGAACTCAACAAGGATTTAAATAACTTGTGAGGAATTAATAAACTCTGAGGAATTGATAATTCATGAGGAATTAACAACTCATGAGATGTCAACAAACCAACAAAGTTTTGTTGTGTGAATTTTATGGAAAAAATATAATTGCAAAAATTATGGAAAATTTGTTGGCCGGGTTTGCTCGAGTTGAAAAAAAAAAAGCAACAGCAACAACTGAAAGAACAACAACAACAACAACAATTGTTGTTATAGCAACAAATGCTGCAATTAATGAAGTCGTCAGGAAATTCAGAAAAAGTGTTCTCGCCAGACCATGTCGCCGAACTCCATAACAGAGTTCAAATATGAACCTGACAATGGAGTTACCTTTGAAGCATACGACAAGTTATGAGCAAATCTTCGTGGCTGTGTGGTAAGTAGCTTGCTTACCAACCACATGGTTCTGGGTTCAGTCTCACTGCGTGGCACCTTGGGCAAGTGTCTTCTACTATAGCCTTGGGCCGACCAAAGCCTTG
>NC_068995.1:10781366-10782828 GCF_001194135.2 Octopus bimaculoides
CTGCGTGGCACCTTGGGCAAGTGTCTTCTACTATAGCCTTGGGCCGACCAAAGCCTTGTGAGTGGATTTGGTAGACGGAAACTGAAAGAAGCCTGCCGTATATATGTGTGTGTGTGTGTGTTTGTCCACCCAATATCGCTTGACAACCGATGCTGGTGTGTTTACATCCCCGTAACTTAGAGGTTCGGCAAAAGAGACCGATAGAATAAGTACTAGGCTTACAAAGAATAAGTCCTGGGGTTGATTTGCTCGACTAAAGGCGGTGCTCCAGCATGGCCGCAGTCAAATGACTGAAACAAGTAAAAGAGTAACAGGAAGAAGGTAAATAGAGCGGTAGATGAGAGCATTGGGTCTCGGAACTGGTAGTTAATGGTAACAGAATAACCAGACAATGCATGGAAATACCAGAGAATTGATTGAAGTGATTTTCAATGTAAAGAACGATATATAAATGTATGTAAACAAAATATTACTCTTTAACGGTTCTGGACCGTTTTCGCTTTCAATTGTTCTTTCTTCCCATATCACAGACACGGACACGTTGAAGATGGGTTTGGAATCTATGTTGTTTAGTTTCACCTGCAAAAGAAAGAATCAAAAGGAGTTTTTTTTTTAAATTTTAATTTTCGTAAATTAAAAAAAAAAACAATTGTATCATGCTAGAGTCATGTAAATCATTTCAGAAGCACACACATGGTTATATTACATTCAGATTTATGGTCACTTTTGACAACACAACCATCATCAACATTGTCATTGTTATTGTCATCATCGTCATCCTCCTCCTCCTCATCATCATTATCTTCTATGCTAGAATATTTTGGAGGCTTTATATTACGAGTGGGTGTCCTTCAAGATGCTTGCATTTCTATTTACTGCTTATAATATGCAACAATAGTGTATCTACCTTAAAAACAAGGATACATCTAGATAATGTGTGTGTGTGTGTTTTCTAAATACATGATGATGGTGATGATGATTATGGTGATAATGATGATGATGATGAACATATTTTACAGATACATTAGCTATAGCAATGAATAAATTACTGCTTTATGATTCATGAAAAATATTAAAACTGAAAAAAATTTTTTTTCTTTTCCCAGTCTGTGTAACTGGAGGTATGTTAGACATTACAATTTCCAATTATGGATGGAATTTAATTGATTAATGTAATCAGTTAATTCATTGTAAATAAAAGTGTTGCTTACCTTTGGCACAGTACAGGAAATCTGTCGATAGTTCACAGAAATTGCCTTGTTCTTATATTTAGTGTCACCATATGTAAACAGGCAGAAATACTTATTAGGCTGTGAAGAAAAAGAAATAATAATAATAATAATAATAATAATAATAATAACAGAGAATAGGAAGCCAGACATAGTCTTAATTGAGAAAGAAAGCAAACAATGCTGGATCATAGATATAGCATGCCCAGCTGACAACAAGGTATGCGATAAGG
>NC_068995.1:10782838-10783446 GCF_001194135.2 Octopus bimaculoides
CAGCTGACAACAAGGTATGCGATAAGGAAGAAAGAAAAGAGAGATATGACAGGTTAGCTTGGGAAGTTAAGCAGTTGTGGTCGAGGAAAAAGGTGGTAGTAGTACCAATAAATGTCAGAGATCTGGGAACAGCAAGTAAAAATCTTGAGAAGTACATGGAGGAAATAGGGGCTGCAATAAGGGTGGAGCACTTGCAGAAAACAGCACTGCTTGGAACCGTTCGAATACTCCGGAGGTGTTACCTTAGTTCACTGGTAGTGAACAGCTGACACCATAGTACATCTCCAATGTTAGAAGCTGTGCAAAGGCAATGACAATAATAATAATAATAACTATAATCCATTCTACAACAGGCACAATGCCTGAAATTTGTGGGGAGGGGTTAAGTCGATTACATCAACCCCCATACTTGCCTGGTATTTTATTTTATCGACCCCTGGAAGGATGAAAGGACAAGTTGACCCTGGCGGAATTTGAACTCAGAATGTAATGTAAAAAAGGATGAAATGCTGCTAAGCAATTTTCTCAGAGGGTTAACAATTCTACCAGCTTGCCACCTTCATGTGCCTTCACATATATATATATATATATATATATATATATATATA
>NC_068995.1:10783456-10792200 GCF_001194135.2 Octopus bimaculoides
GAGTGGCAGTGTGGTAAGTAGCTTGCTTACCAACCACATGGTTCCAGGTTCAGTCCCACTGCATGACACCTTGGGCAAATGTCTTCTACTATAGCCTTGGGCCGACCAAACCCTTGTGAGTGGATCTGGTAGATGGAAAACGAAAGAAGCCCATCGTATATATAAATATATATATATGTATATATATATATATGTATGTGTGTGTGTGTATATGTTTGTGTGTCTGTGTTTGTTCCTACAACATTGCTTGACAACCGACACTGGTGTGTTTATGTCCCTGTAACTTAGCAGTTCGGCAAAAGCAACCGATAGAATAAGTACTAGGCTTCCAAAGAATAAGTCCTGGGGTCGATTTGCTTGACTAAAGGCGGTGCTCCAGCATGGCCACAGTCAAATGACTGAAACAAATAAAAGAATGTATGAGGTGGTGATCTTCAAACGCTGGGCCTCATGCAGGCAATGACAAGTGATCAAGACCTTTGGTGATATGCTGTGCTTGAGAAGAAGACTCATCAAGCTAAGTGAAATTGTTGTCGTGGCTGATGCCGGTGTCTTGTTAAAGCACCCAAGCCAGTGGCTTAAAAAAAAGCACCCATTACACTCTTGGAGTGGTTGGCATTAGGAAGAGCTTCCAGCCATAGAAACCAAAGCCAAAACCAAACTGGGACCTGGTGCAGCTCTCCGGCTCACCAGTTCCAGCCAAACCATCCAACTCATGCCAGCATGGAAAGGAGACATTAAATGATGATAATGAAACTAAATAGTATACTAACTTTTTGTGGTAAGTTGTGACCATGAATTGTAAAATTTCCTGGTAAACCTTCGTGGAACAAAGTTTTCTTGGGTTGATCTACCCGTGGGCAATTTTGGGCAGATTTTGGAAATTCACTGCTCTGAAAAATTTAAAAAAAAAAAAAATTTAAAAATTAAAAACATATATACACTTGGTGCCTTTTTGTTGTAGCTGTTAATACAAGGGTGATAACTATCCCCTCACAATACAAGACAGAATCAGAAATGTGAATTTGAAATTAGGAACATGAGGAAGAAAATGTATAGAGTTTTCATATAAAATTTCTTTTTAAATCTTGTATGAAGTTCTCACAATTTCTAGTTGGTAGTAATCATGCATAGCACCATTCTGTTCTTTTTAGAAATCTTCAGCATGATTTAGTCTGCTAAATTAGTGATTAGATATGTTATAAAATATGAAATATTAATCCTGTAGCTTTTAAACTGGCCATATCCAGCTCAAATATTGCACCTGGTTCATGTCCAAACTGTCCAGATCTGGCCTCTCACACCTATGTGCATGTGGCTGAGCGCTCCACAGACGCATGTACTCTTAATGTAGTTCTCAGGGAGATTCAGCATGACACAGGGTGTGACAAGGCTGGCCCTTTGAAATACAGGTACTAATCATTTTTGTCAGCTGAGTGGACTAGAGATATATGAAATCAAGTGTCTTGCTCAAGGAAACAACACGTCACGAGGAACTGAACTCATGACCTTGTAACTGTGAACCGAGTACCCTAACCATTAAGCCACATGCCTTCACACGCCAGAATAAGCTATATATTCTTTTTTACTCTAGGCACAAGGCCCAAAATTTCTGGGGAGGGGTCTAGTCAATTAGATCAACCCCAGTATGCAACTGGTATTTAATTTATCGACCCCTGAAAGGATGAAAGGCAAAGTCGACCTCGGTGGAATTTGAACTCAGAACCTAATAACAGATGAAATTCCGCTAAGCATTTCACTCGGCATACTAACGTTTCTTTTCAACTGTAGGCACAAAACCTGAAATTTTTTGGGAGGGGTTCAGTCAATTAGATCAACCCCAGTACACAACGGATATTTAATTTATCCACCTTGAAAGGATGAAAGGCAAAGTCAACCTCGACGGAATTTGAACTCAGAACATATTAAGACAGACGAAATACTGCAAAGCATTTTGCCTGGCAGGCTAATGTTTCTACCAGTTCACTGCGTTAGAATAAGTGATATATTAAAGCTGCTATTTGGAACAAAATGAAATACAGCCAAAAGCTGTTATGTAAAAGTTGTGACAGAGAGTTTAAAATGAAATATGTTTAAAAGCAGGCAGTTAGTTTTTGTTTTAAAGAAAATATCCAGAAATGGTCTCAGGCAAAGTGGTATGAGAACAGTCACAACTTTAAATTAACACTTCAAAAAATCAACAAAAAAAAAAAAACCGTATGGAATGGTCTGTTTTTGAATTCATTTAATTTTTTTTCTTTCTTTCTTTGTTTTTTTTTTGCACCCCCACTTCTTTTCCTTTGGATAAAATCTGGTTGTTCATTATTTTAATATCACCTATCTGATAAATAACACACAAAAAACATATCTAATTACTTGAAAGCAAAAGAACTGGAAAGAAACCACAGTTAAAGAAATAATAATGATGATGATGATGATGATGAAAATATTAAATAAGATTATTATAAACAAATGTTTAACGAGAGGAAATATTAAAGGTCAACTTACAAGTTTTGCATAAATTGTCTTGTTTTTTGAACAATTCTTATTGCTGCTATGAAAACATTTATTATCATAAATACACCACTTGCAGTTGAACTCACTATTGGCACATTTAGTGCACCTGCAGAACAAGAGAAATGAAAATATAATAATGGTAATAATAATAATAATAATAATAATAATAATAATAATAATGATGATGATGATGATAGTGATTTCATTTATTTTCTACCGGGGTAAAGGATGAGGGGACAATACAAAGACAGACACAAAGTGTTGGGGTTTACATATAATGAAATGATAAAATAAACAAACAAATAAATAAATGAATAATAATAATAATAATAATATAGTAGCAGTGTTTTAAATGGCATAACAAAGCAATACCAAAGAAAGAAGAAAAAAAAAACTGTAAATGTAAAAAACGTAATAATAATAATATTAATGATGATGATGATGCTGATGATGATGATAAAGGCAGATCAATTATTATAATTGACTGTGGCATTGCTGAAATTGTCCACAGAATGTTGTTGTCATTATTATTATTACTATTGTTGTTGCTGTTATTGTTGTTGTTATTATTATTATTATTATTATTATTATTATTGAGGCAATTTTATGCATGTGGTAACAAATAGTTTCAGTCAGAGTTTATGCAAGAATGTTCAAGAACTTTGGCATTTACTAATAATAACAAAGTATTTTGTTCTTTATACCACAGAGGATGTTTAGGAAATGTGGAAGAGAATTATTGAGCAAAAGGAAAAATTGTAGGAAAAGAAAAACAAAAAAAAAAAAAGTAAAAAAGAAAGCCCAGGAAAGAATAGCAAAGTATGATATAATTTAAGTGAAAAACTCTTTAATTTGATTCAGTCATGGGACTGCCTTGTTTAAAAAGAATACTGTATACAAAATTAAGAGGTACCTAATATCCTACAATATTTTTCTTAAACCCCTCTATTACCATATCTCTGTTAAAATACACTAATTTTATTAAGCTAATTTTGAAAATAATGAAGAAGTCTGTAAATTTGGATTCTTTCTCTTTGCTGTGCACGTGATAGTTTATTATAAGTTGGTAGATATCTGCAGGCATCAGCAAATAATTTATTTGCTGAAGTTATGAACAAGAGCCACAAACTCTTGTTTGATTCATTAGTCCAGCGTAATTTTGGCTGAGGAGACACAATGATGTTGAAACACCAGGTGTCCCAAAGTCTCCTTATGTGAATGAATCGAGCATGTTGTGAACACATTTGTCTAAAAGAGCTTGTTCTTCAACTCTTGTTTGATTCATTAGTCCAGCATAACTAGCTGAGACATCAGGCGTCCCAAAGTCTCCTTATGCTAATGAATTGAGTGGGTTAAAAACACATTAGTTTAAAAGAGCTTGTTTTTAAATGATGAAATACAACAGTGATTGGTATATTCATGTTTGAATCTGCTAGAGTGTATTAAAAATGAATATGTAAGCCATCATTTTGATTCTTGTTCTTTATGGTGCAATAAATGATTTGCAATAATTTTGTCATTATCAAGCTGGCGTTTGGAACATGAACATAAACTAACATGAAATTTTGATGGAAGGTCACAAAAAAATGATTAGTCTGTTGGCTCATTAAAGATAATTAAGTGAATGGGTTTGTTTATCCAGCCACATTCTTAGAATTCAATAGAATCTTTTAATTCCTACCAGGCCTTCGCATAATTGCAGTTAGGTTGTCTGTGATTTCCATACAAATTTGTTTTCTATTTTTAATGCCAGAATATGAAAAAAAAAAGACACAAACGAGAGGTGATGACAGCACCAATTAACCAACTAACTAATGAATGAATAATGAAAGAATTAATCGTACTTACCATTTAAAAGCACTACAGTCATAGAAAGTGAAGTTCTTCCGTACAAACATTTTAGCGGTTTCACTAGAGTGTAGTGCCAGAGTAACTGTTAATGAAGCTGAAAATTACAAATAATTCATTAGTAATTAATATACATTTGAATATATAAGTTTACATATAACAAAAAGGGAAAACAAAACAAAACAACAACAAAAAAAACTGTTACATTTCTCTCTCTTTCTCTCTTTATGCATCATTGATTTGATCATAGACTTCAGTGCCAAAGTTTAAAGATTCATGATTGTTCTTGGGAAAGAAGCTACTGTGCTTTCCTGATGCCTTTGGCTGGTCAATTTATTTACCGCTTACTCTGTCTGTCTCCTGCTCTTTTGAGCATACCCACGAGGTACCGGGGGGGGGGGGGTGTCCCAATTTAACCTTTGGGCAAGTGTACTGCTTCACATGACATCAGGGTATGCTCGCACATTGATGGGACTGTGTAACGGACATCTAAAGACCAGCCTGCCTCTGAGTCCTTTAATACCTTAGCCACAAGGCCATCTGTTATCTGATCCATAACTGAAGCCCTTGATAGTTACTTCAGGCCAGGGCAGTCCTGGGTGCAGCAGTGACTAAGGGCTCACTGGGGGACTATTTACTAAGGAGGACTATCTACTAAACAGGACTGTTTACTAAGAGGAACTATTTACTAAGGGAGACTATTTACTAAGGGGTAACTATTTACTCTCTCAAAACTCTTCAGCTCCCAGACTGAAGCATCACGACTGGTAGCAGTTTCATGTCTTACTAAGGACATAAAAATATATTGCAATGGTGGTGGAGAATTAACCCTTTAGCATTCACACCGGTCAAATCTGGCCAATATATTTAACCTGTTTTATGTTGAAACTGGTCCTATCTATCCTCTCACCTCAACCCTACAATATAATTCTAAAACTGAGCAATCACATCATCGAAACCTCAACGCTATGAGATAATCCTGGATTAATTCAAAACAATTTGAATAATCAAACATTACATTTGGCAGAATAATCTGAATAATGAAGGGTTAAAGAATAGCGTAAAAGAATAATACTTACAAGTTTCTCCTAAAGTGTAACCTAATTCAATAAAATTTGGGGATTCACAATGCACATATCTTCTGTGTATACTTGCCCTGGTCGTGGCATTTAATTGTATGAATACACAGTGGTATGTGCTTTCATTTGGTAACTGTGTACTCATTTCCAACTTTAACTGCAAAAAAAAAAAAAAAAAGTTAAAAAATATTAAAAAAACATTAAAACCCAAAATAGATCAAATAAGAAAGTGAACCCACATCACCGTACGAATTATAGATAAAGTAAGAAAACAAAAAAAAAACACCAAAAAAAAATCACATCAACTCCAGTACATAACTGGTACTTTATTTTTATGGTTTCTTATTTTTTTTTATTTATTTATTTATTTTTATTGCCCACAAGGGGCTAAACATAGAAAGGACAAACAAAGGGATTAAGTCGATTACATCGACCACAGTGCGTAACTGGTACTTATTTAATCGACCCCGAAAGGATGAAAGGCAAAGTCGACCTTGACGGAATTTGAACTCAGAACGTAGCGGCAGACGAAATAAGGGCTAAGCATTTCGCCCGGCGTGCTAACGTTTCTGCCAGCTCGCCACCTTTATTTTTATGGTTTCTGGCAGGGTGAAAGGTAAAGCTCACCTTAAAGTAAAAAAAAGTTACCTTCTCAAGCCATGAAAACTCATAAGAGCCAGTTTCCCTGGTTTCCATGGCATATATGCTCTCCACTTGGATGGGACTCGGTTCTGTCACAGGATTACACATTTTTGCCAACCGAGCAAACTGGAGCAAAATGAAATGAAGTCTTTTGTTCAAGAACACAACATGTCACCCAGTCCAGGAATTGAAACCACAATCTTACTATCATGAGTCCAACAACTCTAACCACTAAACCACGTGCCTCCATTGTAGGATTTGAACCTTTTTTCACCTGAGTCCTTTAATATCTTAACCACAAGGCCATCTGTTATCTGATCCATAACCGAAGCCCTTGATATTTACTACTACTTCAAGCCAGGGCAGTCCTGGGTGCAGCAGTGGCTAAGGGCTCACTAGGGGACTATTTACTATGGAGGACTATCTACTAAAGAGAACTGTTTACTAAGGGACTGCAGCCATACTGAGGCACTGTCTTGAACAAGTTTTTGTTGAACAAATTGACCCTGGCACTTATGTCTTTTTTTATTTCCTTAGAACAACCATAGGATGCTGAACCTTTTAGATAGATAGATAAATAAATAGATACATACATATATATACATAGTTAAATAGATAGATAGATACATAGTTAAATAGATAAAGGGATATATATATATATATATATAGATAGATAGATAGATAGATAGATAGATAGATAGATAGATACATACATATATACACATAGTTAAATAGATAGATAGATACATAGTTAAATAGATAAAGGGATATATATATATATAGATAGATAGATAGATAGATGGGTGGATGGATGGATACAAAAAGAGAGAGAGAGAAAGTAGGAGAACAACTGGAGTGGAAGTGAAGTAGTTTATTCTAAACTTACTTTTTGAACACTTGTAACAGAAACAGATTGAGGAGTTATGTCGAAAATGGAGATACATTTGTTGGCTGGTCCTGAAAGCCATCTTTCTTTTTGATTTTGATCAAAGTTCTTTCCACATTGCGATTTGAATGTACATCTAAAGGAGAACGTAAAACAACAGATTATAAACCACTGGCTACAACATGAAACAACAGAAATGATCAAATGGTGGATAAATGAAAGAACAGAATTATCAAATGGTCGGAAAATGAAACAATAGAATTATCAAATGATGGATAAATGAAAGAATAGAATTATCAAATGGTGGGAAAATGAGACAATAGAATTATCAAATGATGGGAAAATGAGACAATAGAATTATCAAATGGTGGGAAAATGAAACAATAGAATTATCAAATGATGGGAAAATGAGACAATAGAATTATCAAATGGTGGGAAAATGAGACAACAGAATTATCAAATGGTGGGAAAATGAAATAATAGAATTATTAAATGGTGGGAAAATGAGACAATAGAATTATCAAATGGATAAATGAAAGAACAGAATTATCAAATGGTGGGAAAATGGGACAATAGGATTATCAAATGGTGGATAAATGAAAGAATAGAATTACCAAATGGTGGGAAAATGAGACAATAGAATTATCAAATGGTGGGAAAATGAGACAATAGAATTATCAAATGGTGGGAAAATGAGACAATAGAATTATGCAACTGTTACTTAATTTATCAACCCTGAAAGGATGAAAGGCAAAGTCGACCTTGGCAGAATTTGAACTCAGAACGTAAAGACAGATGAAATACCGCTAAGCATTTCCCCCTGTGTGCTAATGTTTTTGCCAGCTCGCCGCCTTAGACATGAGGAAATATTTTACATAGCTTGGAGACAAAGTGAGGATTGGCAACAGGAAGGGCATCCAGCTGTAGAAAATTTTTATCAACAAATTCCTTCTGACTCATGCAAGCATCAAAAGATGGATGTTAAAATAATGATGAAGACAAAGATAATGTTGATGACCATGATGATCATTATCATGAAGACAATGATGATGATGAAAATGACGATGATGACGAAAATGATGATGATGATAAAGAGGATGATGATACTGATTATGATAAAGAGGATGAAGATGATTATGATGAAGGTAAAGACAAAGAAGCTGAAGATACTGCTGATGATGATGAAGATGCTGATGGTGAGGATAATGATGAAGACAATGATGATGGTGAAGGTTATGATGATGATGATGATGAGGAGGCAGATGATGTTGACAAGAACAAAACAACAGAAATTAAATAAAATATTGGAAATATGAAACAATAAATTTGTCAAACTGTGAAAGCATGAAACTATAAAATTATGAAACAGTGAGTGTATAGAATTACAGAATTATCAGACAATAAAGACATGGAGTTATAACATCATTAGCAAATGGTGACGGCGTCATTGTTGTCATCATCAACATCAACAAACATTTATGTTTCATGTTGGCATTGGTTGGAAGGATTGACATGCTTTCTACGGCTGGATGTCTTTCCTAAAGCCAACCACTTTACAACATGTACTGGGTACTTTTTATGTGGCACCAGCGCTTGAGAGGCTGCTATGCAGCTTGCAAGACAATGAGCCCTGATATACAATATGATTATCACATAGTATGGTTGAGAAGCTTCACTCCCAACCATGTACTATGAGCACATTTATGTGTGTGTGTGTGAATGCATACATACATATATATGCATATATATATATATATATATATGCATATATA
>NC_068995.1:10792507-10798269 GCF_001194135.2 Octopus bimaculoides
TATATATATACATATACATATATATCAAAAGGATGTTTTATAATAATATTCTACAGCCATACCAACAATCCAACATATGTCCATCATCAGCTGCCCCACGGATATCATTATGGTTTCGACACCTGGGCAGTACCATTCAATCCGGCGGTGTCAACAGCACTAAAATAAGTGTTGTTTTGGGAATAAACAAACCAAAGAAACCACAACTTTCAAACACATTTACCCTAAGTATAACCGTATCGATAAATAAATTCAATAAGTAAATTACAACCACTCCTAAATACGTAACTAAATAGTGACAACTCTATTAAGTCATAGAAAAATTATAATCCCTACCATCTGGTGCACATGTGTTTGTGTGTATATATGCACACATATATCTATCTGTCTGTGTCTGTGTGTGTAAGTATATATATGCCTATATATATATATATATGCATATATGTATGTATATATATATATATATATAATATAATATAATATATATATATATATATATATATATATATATATATATACATGCATAGATGCTTACAGGACGTCACCAACGGTGCAAATAACATACACACGAGAGATAGATACAAGATGTGGACAGAAATTACAAGACAAAAATGAGTAAAATACGTAAACAAGAAAAGAAATGGAAATATATATGATGAGCTTTCACACAGTTTCTCTCCACCAAATTTACTCACAAGGTGGCCTGGTGTTATAGAAGAAGATGCTTCCCCAATGTGCTGTGCAGTGGGACTGATCTCAAAACCAAGTGGTTGCAAAGCAGGCTTCTTAACCACACAACCATGCTTGTGCTTATGGATTTTTCCATTGACAATTACCCCGCAACAAAGCAACAAGCAGCCAGAAGTAAGAATAGGCTTTAAGGGACCACTTTGTTATGTTGGGAGTTACTAAAGAAGAGCAAAGAGGAAAATGAGAAGAATTTAAAAATTTTAATGAGAAGCTACCCTGAAGATCGTAAAATGATGGACGCAAGGTTCAAAAGAGTTAGAATTACATTTTACTCTTTTACTTGTTTCAGTCATTTGACTGCGGCCATGCTGGAGCACCGCCTTTAGTCGAGCAAATCGACCCCAGGACTTATTCTTTGTAAGCCTAGTACTTATTCTATCGGTCTCTTTTGCTGAACTGCTAAGTTACGGGGACGTAAACACACCAGCATCGGTTGTCAAGCGTTGGTGGGGGGACAAACACTGACACAAACACACACACACATATATATACATATATACGACGGGCTTCTTTCAGTTTCCGTCTACCAAATCCACTCACAAGGCTTTGGTCGGCCCGAGGCTATAGTAGTAGACACTTGCCCAAGGTGTCACGCAGTGGAACTGAACCCGAAACCATGTGGTTGGTAAGCAAGCTACTTACCACACAGCCACTGGAAAATAAACAAAGGAAGGAAGCTTTCTAAGATAGATGTTTGGAGAAAGAAGGTACTGGAATAAAAGTATTTCTTACAAAAGTGGCACAACAATAACATTGAAGGGATGAGAATTAGCAGAAAAATGAGAAGCTTTAATTCTAAGTGACTGAAAACAGGAAGTGAGTTCCTTAAGATGGATGTTTGAAGAAAGAAACAACTGGAGTAAAAGCAGCTCTTACAGGTTGAAGATCAACAACACTGAAAGGATGAGGATTAGCAGAAAGAAAGGGTTACTTGATTTCTAACCTGAAAGTTAGAAAGTTTTGAGGAACAAATGGACTAAGATGATGGAAGTGCTTGTAAAACAGAGATAAAAATGTAATAATGGTTTAATTGTTTTAGGGTCTAATGACAAAGGAATATTTACCTGTCTTCCAAAAAACACCAGCCACAAAATGGGTCTTCATCTGCCAAACATTTCTGACAACTTTTTCTGGATTCACAATCTTGTATCTTAACTTTGTGTACCTGGGAAAAACACAATATATAAAAGTGAGATGAAATATTTGACATTAAAAGCATTCACAATACAAAAAGAAAAACAAAATAAATTTAGACCATTAGCATTTAAACTGACCATATCAGGCCCCACTATTCTACCTGTTCTATGTCCAAACTGGCCAGTTCTGGCCTTTGACACTTACCCTACAATGTCATCCTGGAAATAAAAAATCACCTTATTGAAATCTCAAAGCTATTTGATAAGGCATAACTAATTCAAAGCAATGTGAATAAAAAGTCATTAAGAAGTAAACTGGTACTCTACCACTTATGATGACAAGGGTTCTAGGTCCTAGTGGTTGAGCACTCCACAGACTCAACCCTTTCGTTACTGTATTTATTTTGAGATGCTCCGTGTTTCTTTCAATTAATTTTAAATATAACAAAGAATTTAGTAAAATAACTTAGTCATCATTAAGCTAGTGTTAGGAACGTAAATTGTGATTAATGTTTGGTGGAAGATTTTTATTCAGAACTTTTGAAAACAAGACATTTGTACTACAGAGCCAGAGCCGGTTTCAACCAGGTTGGTATCAAAAGGGTTGAATTAATCATTCGCTAACCCTTAATAATGATGATGATGATGATGATGATAATAATAATAATAATAATGGTTTCAAATTTTGGCACAAAACCAGCAAGTCTGGCAGATGGGGTAAATCGACTCGTCTCAGGACAATTACCCCCCTAGGACAATTAGCCTCCAATAGGACAATTCCTCCCGACGACAACTACCCCCAATGACAATTACTCCTCCTTGGTTAATTACCCCCTCTCCAATATATCAAGAAGTTTTAAATCATCATTTGTTGTCCTCAGGGGTAATTGTCTTGGAGTGGTGGTGGTTATTGTCCAGTGGGGGTAAATGTTCTAGAATCAGATCGACTACACCTACCCCAGTGTTCGACTGATATTTATTTTGTAGACCCTGAAAGGATAAAGGGTAAAGTCAACCTTGGTGGAATTTGAACTCAGAATGTAAAGATGTGTGAGATGCCAGTAAGCATTTTGTCCAGCGTGCCAACAGTTCTGCTAGCTGACAACAATGATGATGATGATGATGACTGTTTTCACAAAACCCCTTGTTGTTGAAAAGGGTTATAACACATTTGAATCTTTGCCTCTAACCCAGTGCATAACTGGTACTTATTCAACAAACTGTGATGAGAAGGATAAAAAAAAGATAAAGAAAAAAAAATTGCCGCGTAAATGGCACCTGTGCACTGTAGTCATTGCTTGTGTCATGTGAACGACACCTGTGCCAGTGGCATGTAAAAGCACCCATTGCACTCCTGGAGTGGTTGGTGTTAGGAAGGGCATCCGGCTGTAGAAACCATGCCAAATCAAACTGGAACCTGGTGCAGCTCTCCAGCTCATCAGCTCCAGTCAGACCGTCTAACCGATGCCGTCATGGAGATTGGATGCTAAACGGTGATGACGATGATGATGAAAAAGAAGAAAAAAAAAAGGAAAAAAACCCCCCCAAAAAAAGGAAAAAAAGTAGCAAACTAAGACCTCTCTTGGGATTTGAACTCAGGACAGAGAAGGAAAGAACTAAATACTACAATGGTCATACTGATTTTGTCAACGCATTGCTTCAAACGATATAATGTTGAATTCTCGTCAGCTCTTATCTCACTTCCTTTCTAGATATCAATCGTGGCTATTTCGTCTCTGTTATTATTGTAATGATAATTACGAAGACCATTAATTTCAGCTTTAGAATGGTATAGATTACGGTATTTATATTTATGCCATGTCTCGATTAGTTTGATCTCTGATAGTTATCAAAGTATCTTATTTCTGAATATATAAATATATAGATCTCATGATCACAATCATGATCACCATTTGATGTGTAATTTTCCATGCTTGCATGGGTCAGGCGGAATTTGTTGAGGCAGATATTCTACAGCCAGGTGGCCTTTTTGCTGCCAATATGCACCTGCTTCCAAGCAAGGTAATACAGCCCCTAATATATTGCTACGTGAAGGCACATGGCCCAGGCTTGCAATCATGAAATAGTGAGTTCGATTCTAGGACCAGGCTGTGTGTTGTGTTCTTGAGCAAGACACTTTATTTCACGTTGCTCCAGTTCACTCATCTGTAGAAATGAATTGTGATGTCACTGGTGCCAAGCTGTATCAGCCCTTGCCTTTCCCTTGGATAACATCGGTGGCATGGAGAGGCTGGTGTACATGGGCGACTGCTGGTCTTCCATAAACAACCTTGCCTGGACTTGTGCCTTGAAGGGTAAACTTTCAAGGTGCAACCCTATGGTCACTTACCCTTTACCTTTTATATTGCCCCGTTCCCAGACATGTTTTTCATGGAGCCCTAGAATTGAATGACCTCACTGCCATGAGGATGGTACTCATTAACCACCATCATATAACGTTTAGACAAGGGTACACACAAGCACATACACACTTACATATGATACAGATGATGGGCTTCTTTCGGTTTGCCTGATGTGCTGACAATCCTGCCAGCCTCTCCACGCCACCGATGTTACCCAAGGGAAAGGCAAAGGGGCCGATACAGCTTGGCACCTGTGACGTCACAACTCATTTCTACAACTGAGTGAACTGAAGCAATGAGCTTTGATTGTAATACTACTACTACTACTACTACTACTACTACTACTACTACTACTACTACTAATAATAATAATAATAATAATAATAATAATAATAATCACATACTGGGCTTTGTATATTTTACCCCAGTGTCACTTTGACGGCAGGCACTGCTCGCTCACCCATTAGTAATAATAATAATAATAATAATAAGCATTTCTGCTGTTGGTACAAGGCCAGCAATTTCAGGGAAGTGGGTAACTTGATTACATTGACCGCAGCGTTCAACTGGTACCTATTGTATTGACCTCAAAAGGATGAAAGGCAGAGTCGGCCTTGGTAGAGTTTGAACTTAGAACATGATGATGGACAAAATGCTTGGCAGCATTTTGTCTGACATGCTAACGGTTCTACCAGCTGGCAGCCCTATGTTTTCACACAATACTGGAATCAATGGACACTGCTTGCATTATGGCGACATTCACGTAGAACTATCACAACACGCACACACATGGGCATGCACACATACATACATATGCATGTGTGACAGATTTACACACAGTTTTTGCTGAGCAAATTCCTTCACAAAGCACTGGTCAGCCCTGAGTTAAAGCAGAAGACACCTGCCCAAGAAGTCACGCAGGGGGATTGAACCTGACACTACATGGCTGCATAGAAAACTTCTTAACCACGCAAGTGGTTTCTATCATGCACGATGATTGACGAAGCATCATGTAACCCATTCATTTGATGGACGATGACGATGCTGTAAGATGTATGGTTTCTATGTCTTTTTACATTTGAAGAATTACAGTAAAAGAGATTTCTGTATGATTTTGTCGCCCTCCTCCCTCCACCCAGCCACTCTTCTTACCCATCCAACTGAAATAAATAAAAGTAAATGAAATAAAAGAAAACAACACACACACACAAACAAACAATAAATAAAACTAAAACATAAAACCTTTGTAGCCAAACTAATTTATTGTGTTGGAGATAATCTAACTGTCGAGGGGGAATTTGTGGTAAGAAGAAGACAAAGATATTTATGGAATATTTGAGTGTATTATTGGTAATAAATAGATTGTTTTTAATGCTGTATGGCAATAAAAACATGGCCAGGGAAATGTCAAAGAAATAAAACGACTGGCAAACAATAAACAAAATATAATCTACCAAATTCATCATTATCATCATCATCATCGTTGTTTTAATGTAGTTTCCCATGCTTGCAT
>NC_068995.1:10798737-10799454 GCF_001194135.2 Octopus bimaculoides
ATATATATATATATATATATAAATGCAGTTGTCAATAGTGGAACGCAATTGTCGCTACATAGACCTGATGATTGTGTAATGCATGAAAGTACTAGTTTATTTCAATATTGTAAAAATTGTAAATAACAAACGTGAAAACCAAACTAAGAATTTCATTGATTAGTATATTCTTCTATATAAAATCATACAATCATCATTTCATGTCCATCTTCCATGCATGCATGGGTAGCTACTGTGTCTGTTTTGGCAGAAATTTAACAGCTGGATACCCTTCCTAACGCTAACCACTCCGCAGAGTGAACTCAGTGCTTTTTACATGGCACCAGCACAGGTGATGTTAGTTTTGGCATGATTTTAACAGCTGGATGCCCTTCCAAATGCCAACCATATTACATTGTGTAACTTGCAAGGTAAGGAATTATGAGAGGGCTAAGGCATACACATACATATATATATATAATTTATAATATCAAGGGTAATTAGAAATATTAGAAATTTCTACTACCAGTGGCCTAGCATGTAAAAATTTAGTCCATAGACTACATATTTTTCTTCATATAAATACAGTGTACATTTAAACACATAAGAGGTATCCCTCATAGGATTTCCTCCTGCTAGAAAAAAACAGCTAAGTTCCAAACCACTATTGTGTTGTTATTTTTCATTCCCTTTGTAATGTTATCCCTAATAGTGGTTTGGAACTTAGCTGATCTTTCT
>NC_068995.1:10799796-10802973 GCF_001194135.2 Octopus bimaculoides
TTTTATAATTAATTGAAACAAACTCAGTTTATTTCAACAGAAATATGGTAAGAAAAGGTTAAGTGGTGAAGGCATAGCTTAGTAGTTAAGAGACTAATACAATGAAGTATTTGACTACGAATCAAAAGGTCAAAGGTTCTCGTCTCATTGGAGATGTTTTATTTTTATTTTTAATCAATAACATGTGATGCCTGCAAGGAATACCACTCCTCTGTTGGCATATCTTTTATCTTTTACTTGTTTCAGTCATTAAACTGTGGCCATGCTGGGGCATGAATCAACCCGAGTATTTCATTTTATTTGTTAGGCTTGGTACTTTTTCTTCTGTCAGTCTCTTTCGCTGAACTGCTAAGTTACGGGAGGTTGATATCATCAACAGATATTCTTCTCTGAAATTCTTAGCCATGTGGAAAAATTTTGATACTATTAGTACTACTATTAAGGTGGTGAGCTGGCAGAATCGTTAGCATGCTGGGCGGAAAGCTTAGCTGCATTTACTCAGTCTTTGTTGTTCTGAGTTCAAATTCCACCGAGGTAGACATTGCCTTTCTTCCTTTCAAGGTTGATAAATTAAGTACCAGTGAAACACTGGGGTCATTGTTATCAACTAGTGCCCCCCGTCACAAATTTGAGGACTTGTGCCTCCAGTAGAAAGGATTATTATTATTATTATTATTATTATTATTATTATTATTATTATTATTATTATTATTATTATTATTATTATTAATAAGGCGGTGAGCTGGCAGAAATGTTAGCACACCGAGTGAAATGCTTAGCAACATTTTATCCATCTTCATGTTCTGAGTTCAAATCTTGCCGAAGTCAACTTTGCTTTTCATCGATTTGGGGGTCGATAAAATAAGTACCAGTTGAACACTGGGGTCAATGTAATCGACTTAACCCCACCGCCCATCTTGCTGGCCTTGTACCAAAATTTGAAACCATTATCATTATTGCTGCTCTTCTTTCATTCATTAAACTGCAGCCATGCTGGAGCACTGCCTCATAGGGTTAACTGAACAAATTCACACAGTACTTATTAAGTTTGGTATTCATTCTAGCAGTTTCTTTTTACCAAAACTGCCAGGAACAACAACAGCTGAGTCGATGCTAAGCAACGACTCTTAAAAACCTAGCAGCACTGAGATATTTGCTTTTATTTTAGATTTTCTTTCTTTCCATTT
Source organism: Octopus bimaculoides (assembly GCF_001194135.2). NCBI lineage: Eukaryota > Metazoa > Mollusca > Cephalopoda > Octopoda > Octopodidae > Octopus > Octopus bimaculoides. The sequence continues at coordinate 10,800,984 of NC_068995.1, forward strand.
TTCCACTCTATTTATACATAATCTGGCTCTGTAGCATTGCTGCCAAAGTAGTTTTCCTGTCTTTCTCTCTCAACACAACATCAATTATCTCTATGACACCCTTTAATATTGATTTTTTCCACTGATCATTGATACAATACTGACCAAATGATATTACTTAATCATGTAGTGATTGTTATTATTATTATTATTATTGAGAGAGAGAGAGAGCAGCGCTTGCCATCAAAGTGACACTGGGGTACAAATATATGAAGTCCAGTATACCCATCATGACTACACAATACACCGGGTACATACATCACAACCATATGTGCACGACATGGTGATTTCATATCAAGATAAACAGCGCATGACTTTGAAGGTGGAGCCCAGTTAGAGTTTTCTTCAGGTCAAGTAGCTCATCCTGCTCAAAAAAGTCCCTGAATAAGGGTTGTTTGAGGATGTTAAACAAAACACCCATGTTTTCAAAGGTGAATTATTCAAACCCCAAGAAATTCCTCTCAACACATGGCTATGATGCTCCCCAACTACTTCTGCTCATGATCAGAGATGCACATATCATCAACCACTAAGGGTCATGCTCAACTGATTAAGGTCAAACAACTGACAAGCAAATCTGTGGTATTGAGCAGAATATTTGCTGTAGCCTCATCTTTTATACCATGATAACACTTCCAATCAGTTAAGATCAAAAGCCATGGGAGCCACTGTCTGGTACCGCACCATCATCATTATTATCATCATCATCATCAAGGTAGCAAGTTGGCAGAATTGTTACTGCATCATGCAAAATGTTTAGTTGCAATTTGTCTGTCTTTACGTTCTGAGTTCAAATTCCACCAAGGTCGATAAAAATAAGTACCAGTTATACACTAGGGTCAATGTAATTGATTTAACCCTCCACTCCGAAATTGCTGACCTTGTGCCAAAATTTGAAACCTCATTATTATTATTATTATTATTATTATTATTATTATTATTATTATTATTATTATTATTATTATCATCATCATTACTATTATTATTAAGGCGGTGAGCAGGCAGAATCGTTAGGACATTGGATGAAATGGTTAGTGGTATTTCACCCATTGCTACATTCTGAGTTCAAATTCCACTGAGGTTGACTGCCTTTCATCCTTTTGGGGTTGATAAATAAAGTACCAATCAAATACTGGGGTGGATGTGCTCAACTGAACCTGAAACCATGTGGTTACAAAGCAAGCTCTTTAACCACACAGCCACACCTGCTGATATTTATTCATTGTCAGTTTATTTTTATATTTGTTTGTGAGAAGCAAAGAAATAAGTTAAACAAGAAATACTCACTTTTTCAGTAGTCATAACAAATATATACTCGGAATTATTATCTAACTGCATATCTGCTAACACTGGATTGCCTTCATCCAATACAATATTTTTCGAATATTGCCTGGCATGCGTTCTGTTTTTCAGGACAATCTGAAATTCAAGAAATAAATAAATAAATAAATAGGTTTGATGATGCAAGCAGAAAAATTAGAATTCAAAACATGAATATACTCTTTACTCTTTTGCTTGTTTCAGTCATTTGACTGTGGCCGTGCTGGAGCACCACCTTTAGTCAAGCTAATCAACCCCAGGACTTATTCTTTGTCAGCCTAGTACTTATTCTATCAGTTATTTTTGCCGAACCGCTAAGTTATGGGGATGTAAACACACCAGCATTGGTTGTCAAGCAATGTTGGGGGGACAAACACAGACACACACACACACACACACACAACTATACATGACAGGCTTCTTTCTGTTTCCGTCTACCAAATCCACTCACAAGGCTTTGGTTGACCTGAGGCTATAGTAGAAGACACTTGCCCAAGGTGCCATGCAGTGGGAATGAACCTGGAACCATGTGGTTAGTAAGAAAGCTACTTACCACACAGCCACTCCTGCGCCTACTAATTAATCCATAGCTGAGACCTCGACAGAATAGACCTGGGAGCAAAATAGTGGC
>NC_068995.1:10806202-10808365 GCF_001194135.2 Octopus bimaculoides
TGTATTTGCACATTATGAGGTGAATTGCTTTATATACATATGTCTTGTATCTTTTACCTCTCTCAGTCATTTGACTGTGGCCATGCTGGGGCACCACCTCGAAAGGGTTTTAGTTGAACAATAAGCCTACTACTTATTCTATTGGTCATTTTTTTGCCAAAGTGCTACGTTAGAAGGATGTAAACACACCAACACCGGTTGTCAAGCGATGGTGGGGGACAACAAAGACACAAAGAAGCACACAAACAGACGTATAAAATATAAGTATGCATACATTCATACATACATACAAATATACATAACATCTATGTGTGTGTGTGTGTGTGTGTGTGTGTGTGTGTGTGTGTGTGTGTGTGTGTGTGTGTGTGTGTGTGTGTGTGTGTATGATGATGAGCTTCGTTCAGTTTCCGTCTACCAAGTCCAATCAGAAGCTTTTGGTCTGCCCAAGGCTATAGTACAAGACAGTTGCCCAAGGTGCCACGCAGTGGGAATGAACCCGGAACCATGTGGTTGGTAAGCAAGCTACTTACCACAGAGTCACTCCTCGCGGTATTTTACTGACAAGGAACAAATTTCTAGAAGGGAGGGAAATCGCTCACAAGGGACGTAACTCTAGGTAAAGCCCATCGCCCTTCAAGAAATCGTTCCTTAAAATTGTGATTTCCACGTCAGTATAACTAGTGTCTTCTACGAAAGCCTCGGGCAGACCAATGCCCTGTGAATGAATTCGGTAGATGGAAATTGAGTGGAAGCTTGTTGTATATATGTTTCGTCTTTGCCTTAACTCACTTCCATCGATTAACAACCGGTGTTGGTTCGCTTACATCTCAAAACCAAGCTGTTTGGCATAAAGACCGATAAAATAAATGCCAGATTTTAAAAGGCACTGGTGGCGGGAGCGGGGTATTAGCCCAAACGTTCCAAGGCGATGCCTTAGCATGGCCGCAATTCAATGACTGAAAACAGTTATATATATATGTATATATACATATATATGTGTGTGTTTGTGTGTGTGTGTGTGTGTGTTGTGTAAATTTTATGTTTAATCTGGTGTTTATAATTTTTAATCACAATTACACCGAAAAAGAGGAAAAAACGTATTGTGATAACAGTTTTTTTTTTTTTTGAATAAGGATAAAAAAAATAAAATTGCCTTCAAAATTTCAATTTTGCTTCCAAATTATTGATTTTTCTAACTGTGGCACGCAGCCGTAAATGTTAGTTGAACGGTTCTAGTCAATTAATTTAGTCCCCAAGGAAGAATAAAAGGCAAAAATATTATACCCAAAGCAGTACTTGAACCAAGAGAAAAAAACCCATAAAAAGATTTAAAAGGAAAGAGGAAAAAAAGTATTAAGGGAGATAACTCCATTGCATAACAAACTAAGAGAGATAAATCTAAATATTTTAATATATGCAACTCATTAACATTTCTGTCCCTTGCGGGTTTTGTCTACACGACTACGTATTTGTAAGGAAGCGGATAGGGCAGAATAGACGCTAGTAAATTACAGGTACCTGAATAGATAGTAGTAAATTACAGGCACATGAAAAGACAAACAAGGACAGACAAAGGGTTTAAGTCGATTACATCGACCTCAGTGTGTAACTGGTACTTAATTTATCGACCCTGAAAGGATGAAAGGCAAAGTCGACCTCGGCGGAATTTGAACTCAGAACATAAAGACAGACGAAATAACACTAAGCATTTCGCCCGGCGTGCTACCGTTTCTGACAGCTCACCCCCTTACACTTGGCAATATTCTTTTCTACTCTAGGTACAAGGTCCAACATTTTTGGGGAGGGGGCCCAAGTCGTTTAAATGGACACCAATACGCAACTGGCACTTAATTTATTGACCCTGAAAGGATGAAAAGCAAAGTCGACCTCGGTGGAATTTGAACTCAGAACGTCAAGACAAATGAAACACCACTAAGCATTTTGCCCGGCATGCTCACGATCCTGCCAGCTCACCGCCTTAAGTTCTAGAATAACAAATGAAATGGTGAAGAGCACCTACAACTAATTATAAAATTCCAGTTTCCTCAGCAATAACAAGTAACTCTTACACCTGGAAAGGCTCCTAGTACATGACTGAATGAAGCTCACCTACCACCAAACTGCAAAAGCCAAATGTTTTTCAGGTTGTAGGATTTAAATTTG
>NC_068995.1:10808469-10810434 GCF_001194135.2 Octopus bimaculoides
AATTTGATCTCGATGTGATTTGAACTCATTGTTCAGCTGATTCAATCTAAAAGATAACAGGTGTCTGTGGAATGCTCAGGATGCTGGAACTCAGAGATAAAAAAATGTCGACGAACCAAGAGAAGTGGAGATCTGCTGTGTGTGTGTGTGTGTGTGTGTGTGTGTGTGTGTGTGAGTGTGTGAGTGTGTGGAGGTAAACCTGTCCAACCCATTGTAGCATGAACAGATGATCAAGTGATGATAACAATCTCTGCTGTTGTTAATAATAATAATAATAATAATAATAATAATAATGATAATAATGATGGTGATGATGATGGTGATGATGATGATAAGGAGGAGGAGGTGGAGGAGGAATGACAAGAGAAAGAAGAGGACCAGCAGATTATGGAGATCAGCATTCTTTACAAGCTATCGGTATGTAGAAATCTTACAAGATCTATGCACTCAAGGTAGAAATTGAATAATAATAATAATAATAATAATAATAGTGATAATGATAATAATGATGATGATGATAATAATGATGATGATAATACATGGCCTGATAGTTTATAAAATCAGAATTCATTATAATCGACAATTTGTTTTTTGTTTGAAGGAAATGCATAGAAATTCTATACCTCTGCTATGGTGTTGCATTCAATCTAGAAAATTCTAATAACAGTAAAAAAACAAAAAATAAATAAAATAAAATAAAATAATAACGGTGGTGGTGGTGGTGGTGGTGGTTTTGGTGGTGATAGCGGTGATGATGATGATGGTGATGGTGGTGGTGGTGGTGGTGGTGGTGGTAATAATAGTGATGACGATAATGGTGTTGCTGCTGCAGATGATGACGGTGAGTACAATGATAGTGGTGATGATGATCATGATGATGGTTATGATGATGATGCTGATAATGATTGTGATTATGGTGATAATGGTGATGATGATGATGATGATGACGATGATGATGATGATGATGACGATGATAATAATGTTAGTGGTGGTGATGATGATGATGATGGTGGTGGTGGTGGTGGTGGTGAAGACGACAGCGATGATGACGATGATAAAAAGGATAGATAAAAATCTACAGACTATAATAGCTTATCAGAGCAGCTACGCTCTTGAAATTTATCTCTGGCAGCATGTGGAAGAAGTTCTGGTTTTGATCTGTCTGTTAATGACATTTTAGCAGAGTAACTGATGCTCATGGAATTGATTTTCAAGAATTTGATCTGCCATGATGTGAACAATTTGTTGAGGACTCTAAGAGCTGAGAAATTATGTTACAAAGGCAAATATAATTAATGGTAGCCAGTGAGAAATCAATATCTTTAGTTCTGGGTGATTAGAAAAGAGAGGGAGAGAGAGAGAGGGAGAGAGAGAGAGATGAAATGGAGATAGAGGTGCTTGGAGGATGGAGAGAGAAGAGAGAGGGAGGGAAAGATAGGGAGAGGGAGAGGGGAGGAGAGAGAGCAAGCCAGAGCGAAAACGTGTAAGGGGAGAGGGGGAGGGGGACCGAGAAAGAAAAAGACTGAGAAAAAGAGAGAGAGAGAGAGAGAGAGAGAGGAACAAAACTGACAGGGGGAATGAGAGACAGAGAGGAAAAGAGAGAGAGAGCAAGGAAGAGAGAACAAAAGGGAGAACAAGACAAAGAGAGAAAAGAGAGAGAGAGAGAGAAAGAGAAGAGTAGAGAGAGAGAGAGAGAGAGAGAGTGAAGAAATGGAGAGTGTGTGGGGAGAGAAATTTTTCATACTTTTGACATGAGATTATCTCAGCATATCAAAGATTAATAATCTGTTTTGCATAATGGTAAATCTAATGAGAATGGTAAACACCATAACACTATGTCAGTTGCAAGGTATGCATTTTTTTTCTTCTTAAATTTTATTTTCATTTTATTCTTATTATTATTATCATCATCATCATCATTATCATTTTTATTATTACTACTGGTTTTTTTTTTGGGGGGGGGGG
>NC_068995.1:10810602-10816727 GCF_001194135.2 Octopus bimaculoides
TTTTGTTGTTTTGTTCCTAGAGTTGAGTAGTTAGCTTTCCAACCACATGTTTTCAGGTTCCATCCCACCCTGTGACGCTTTGGTCAAATGTCTTCTTTTATCACCCCAGGGCAATCAAAGTGTTGTGAGGGGATTTGGTAAACGGAAACCCTTTGTATATATATATATATATATATATATACATCATCATCATCATCATTGTTTAATGTCTGTTTTCCATGTTGGCATGGGTTGGATGGTTTGACTGGAGACTGGCAAGCCAGGAGGCCACACCAAGCTCCAATCTGATCTGGCAATCTTACTACAGCTGGATGCCCTTCCTAATGCCAACCACTCTGAGAGTGTAGTGGGTGCTTTTTTACGTGCTACCGGCATGGGAGCCAGTCAGGCGGCATTGCCATTGGCCAAGTTCAGATGGTGCTTTTTACATTCCACTGGCACAGGAGCTACTGAGGGGTGAGGTGGGGGGCTGCATGTGTGTTCGTGTGTGTGTGTGTTTGTGTGTGTGTGAGTTTGTGTGTGAAGGCGTATGGCATGGGGCATGGTAGGTAGGCTAGGTTGTAGGTTCAATTCCCAGACTGGGTGGCAAAGACTGGGTGAAACGTTGTGTAAACAACAAACAAGATGAGGACAAATATCCATCAAATGTAAATAATGTAAATAATGTACATAATTCCACATCTCTAAAACATAGAACTGTATTAACATTTGTTTATAATGATCAAATGACCATGCTTCACATTAGCTTCACAATCTCTCCATCAAATAAAAGTTGCATGAACAGGTGCACAGTGTGCGATGTGTCTGGCATTGGAGGGATCGCAGAGCAATGTGAAATGAAGTTTTGCTGAAGAACACAATGCACCACCTGGACAAGGAATTGAAATCGTGATTGCTAGATCATAAGTGCAGCACCCTAACCATTAAGCCATTCACTCTCTCTCTTTCTCTCTCACACACACACACATAAACATATACATATATATGGATATGCATACACACACACACATGGATATATGTGTATGTATATATATGCAAATGAATCAAAAACACAAACAAACACACGTAATGTATCTAAAGACACAAAATGTTGCTTTTTTTTTGCTTTCTTTTTTGTACCACGTCTTGTCTGCACTTTGGTTATCTAATAAACTAACAAAGCTGTTTATTAATCTAAGCTATTAAAAACAGATCCTCGTTCCAACAGAAAGAAAAATTATGTAAATGGTTTCTGCATGTCTCCCCTGTTTCCTCCCCTACTTATAAGCATTTCTTTAAACTAGCATGGGTGGGAGCATCCTGATAGCTGAGTCAACAGGATACCAGACGACCGGTTGAGGGAATTTGGTAACTTATATCCCCCATCACTGTCGTTCTGTTTTGTCCATTGCCAAATTGCCAAAACGCTTATCTTTTAGTTCTTTTGAATAATTGATAGTGAGAAAGAAGGGACAGGGTATATATGGGTGTATGTGTATATATACATGTGTGTGTGTGTGTGTGTATGTATATAATACACTCACACATATAGTATGTGTATGTGTATACATAACACACACTCGCATGTATATACATCTATATATAAAGGGAATGAGATAGATAGATACATAGATTTCTTTATTAGCCACACAGGGCTCAACACAGAGGGGACAAAATACAAATGTAGAGTTTTTCTTTTCGAGGGGGTCGAAAACAAAGCAGAAAAAAAAAACAAAAGTGGTTGGTAGATAGATAGCTAGATAGATAGATAGATAGAAAGAATGATAGATAGATAGATAGAAGAAAGATAGATAGATAGATAGAAGAAAGATAGATAGATAAATAGATAGACAGATAGATAGATAGATAGATAGATAGATAGATAGATAGATAGATAGATAGATAGATAGATAGGTAGATAAATAGATAGGTAGGTAGATAGATGGATGGATAGATACATACATAAATAGATGGATAAACAGATGGAAAAGGAAGAGAAGAAAAAAGAGTTACAAAGAGCTAGAGTAAAGCATAAACAACAACAAAAAAACAATAAAAAAAGTCCCCAGATGGCTAGATATATGATATATGGATAGATACATAAAGAGTGGAGACAAAGACAAAAAAAAGAAAAGGACCACCAGACTGACTGACTGAGAGAGAGAGAGAGAAAAAGAGAGAGAGGGAGAGAGAGAGATAGAGAGAAAAAAAGAGAGAGAGAGAGAGAAAAAAAGAGAGAGAGAGTGAGAGAGAGAGAGAGATAATGTGTGAACATATGACAAACTCAAATACAGAAGTGACACCGATTTTAGTATTGAAAATGAGAAAAAAAGGCCGGCAGGGATAGTTTGGGTGGGGCAGCAAGAATATAGGAAATTTTCATTGCATTCTAAAAGTTAGTTATGTAGATATTTAAAACCACATGGTGATGCCACATGGTTTAAAATATTCTTGTAATTAATTGGAATTTAAGTTGGAGCTTTTTTTTTTATATATATTTTGATTTAGTTTGGTTTGAAATCTTATTTTGATAAAATAAATATTTCCATGAATTGAATATGGCTGTATGGTTAAGAAGTTTGTTTTATAATCATGTGGTTGCAGGTTCAATTCCACCGTGCCACAAGATTGCTTATCCTACAAGAAATAGCAGCTTAATCTTTCTCGAGTCTCACTCTCCCATCTAATGAAAGAAGGATGGATTAGATTTTATACCAAGTGGCTGGTAAGCAAGCTACTTACCACACAGCCACTTCTATATTCATATAGGAAAGATGAAAGACTAGGTTGACTCTGGCAGGATTTGAACTCAGAATATAAAGTTCTGGGACAAACACTGCAAAACAATTTTCCAATACTCCAATGATTTTGTCAACTCACCACCTTCATGGAAACTACAACAATGTGTGTGTTGGCACTCCGTCGCTAACGACTTCAAGGGTTCCAGTCGATCCGATCAACGGAACAGCCTGCTCGTGAAATTAATGTGCAAGTGGCTGAGCACTCCACAGACACGTGTACCCTTAACGTAGTTCTTGGGGATATTCCGCGTGACACAGTGTGACAAGGCTGGCCCTTTGAATTACAGATACAACAGAAACAGGAAGTAAGAGTGAGAGAAAGTTGTGGTGGAAGAGTACAGCAGGGTTCTCCACCATCCCCTGCTGGAGCCTCGTGGAGCTTTAGGTGTTTTCGCTCAATAAACACTCACAACGCTCGGTCTGGGAATCGAAACCGCGATCCTATGACCGCAAGTCCGGTGTCTTAACCACTGGGCCATTGCACCTCCACACTACAACAATAACTTATGATCAACAAAGAAGATGCTTGCATGGTTGCTTGAGGTGCTAGAAATAGCAGGCAATCTTCCTCAAATCTCATGCTTTATTTTAAAACCGAGAGATAAATTAGATTAACTATTTGAAACAGATGGAGTGGGCTTCGCTGGATTGTCTTTCAGGAGAGATCTTAATTAGATATTAATTACATAGCTGGCTTGAGGACCAAATGAATAACAATAGCAACAGCAACAATTTGAGCTTAAATTCAAACAGAGAATAATAAAGGAAAAAGAAAAAGAAGATAGATAGAAAGAAATAACGATACAAAGAAAGAAAGAGAGAGAGAGAAAAAGACAGAAAGAAAGAAGGAAAGGAAGAGACTGCTTGTTATTACTGACCTTTTTCAAATGTCCATTAGAAGTTCCTGCTAAAACCACGATGTGTGATGTGGACTTTGTCATTGCGACTGACGTTAAGGTTTCATTTGAAAAAGTAAGAACGGCCTTCGATTCCACAGGAAGATGTCCAATAACTTTGGCATATATTGGAAGTGGTTCTAAATTGCACATATACTGTTCAGGGCTCATCTGTTTATCTTGCTGTAAAAGTTAATAGAAAAGAAAGGTTTAGTTTTTTTTTCTTCTTCTTTTGTGTTTTTATATATATATATTTTTTTCTTTTACAGACTTGGTGAAAAATTCAATCATTCTTTTAATATACATACATATATATATATTTATCAGGAGCAAAATATTCAGAAGTGAATATCTATACAGATATATATATATAGATTCTCATATTTTCAGTGTTAATTTTTCAGGTGGTCTAAATTAGGGTTTTGAGTTTCTTTTCTAGCAGACAGACACATTAGTGTGTCCTTTTGATTAATATAATTATATATATATATCTAATATTTTTTTCTTAAGTCTTTGTGTTTCGGAATTATTTTTGACCATTTTGGTAATTTTTATATTTAAAAAAATTAGGTTTTAATACTTCTGCATAAAGTTTTGTTTATTTTAGTCCTGTTCACATGTATTTAAAAACAAAGATGTATAAATAATAAATACATATATATATATACATACATATATACATATACATTATATATATATATATATATATATATATATATATATATATATATATATATATATATATATATATATATGTACATGTATTTGTTTGTGTCTCTCTGTTTTGATATTGTGCAATAATCACAAACAAGAGTCACCATCACACGAGTCGTGTCAATTGTTTCGAGTCTTCTGTGAAAACGTGTCCAACCATGAGGAAAAATACCATTTCTGAGCTTAGAAACAGAGGAGGGTTGGGTGACTGGATGAGCAGTCAGCCATAGGAAATCTGCCTCAACGAATTCTATCTAACTCCACCAGGAGTTGAGGCCCCAACTCACCACTAGCATTACCGTATTTCCCTTCCTAGATTCCCACACTAAGTTTATTTTCACATTTCCTCTCTTTCTTTGAACAGCAACCCTCCAAATTTTCCTTTCCCCTCTAGTGGTTTTTTTGCCCCCTAAAGACAATCTGTTGATAAACCAATAGACCAACAGCAACCCTCAAAATTTTCCTTCATTTTCTAGAGATATTTTCCCCCTAAAGATGACCAGTTGATTTAACATTTTATGAAACTGACCAACAACAATTTTGTTTTCCTCTCCACCAAAGATATCTGAGCCTCATATACATCTCTCTTATCATTCTAGGAGAAAAAAACTGGCAACGGTCTTGGGCATTACTCCCCTCTCTGTCTCTCTCTTTCTTTGATTAATTTCCGAAGAAAACAAAAACGAAACAATGTAAATATTCCATAATTTGGGGACCATTCTATGTTTTAATCCTTTTTAAGCATCTATTCTCAATAATTGACAATAACTTGAGTTCCTTCAAATGAATTCTATGAGATGATCAGAGAAAGCCAAAATTACCAATATGCAAGGAAAAAGAATATTTATCAGCCATTTTCAGCTAATTTAACGGTAGAGCGTATGTTTGAAATAAATCACTCTCTCCCTCTCTCTTTCTCTCTCTCTCTCACACACACACACACACACATACATGAACTATTGAAATGTTAATAATTCTGTAACAACAACAGCGCCTGCTATTATAATTGCTTTCATGCAATAAACGTTGTTTAAACATAAAGAATCCAGAATCCTTAGAACTCATCCAAGCTTTCAATTTTGTTGTTTCCTTCCCATAAGAGCGTAATATTTGAAGCATTAAGAATTATTAACAACAGGCATTATAGAGTTAAGAAAATAATGAAAATATCAAAAATGTTGTGGTTATGGATTATAACTTTTAAGTACCGTAATACTGCATAGATAACATACACTTTTTCTTCACCAAAATCATAATTGAAATTAATGCTACATATAATACATGCAAAGGTTTTTCCTCCACCCACTTTTATTAATAATGTAATAAAGCTTCACTATTTTAAAAGTTTTTTTTTTTAAATCCTCTTTTTAGCAAAGGCACAGGAGTGGTTGTGTGGTAAGTAGCTTGCTTACCAACCACATGGTTCCGGGTTCAGTCCCACTGCGTGGCACCTTGGGCAAGTGTCTTCCACTATAGCCTAGGGCCGACCAAAGCCTTGTGAGTGGATTTGGTAGACAGAAACTGAAAAGAAGCCCGTCTGGAGCGAACACGTTACAATGAAGTAGAGAAATTTGAAAAGACAACACGGAACCGGTTATTTCTCAAAATACAATGTTTATATACCAAAAAGATTTTATAACATTTTTCTAACATTTTTCTGACATAATTTAAATATATACTTTAACCATGTAACACAAGCCTTCTGTAGTTTTTTCACTCTTATTATCTTTTATAT
>NC_068995.1:10816931-10817820 GCF_001194135.2 Octopus bimaculoides
TATATATGTGTGTGTGTGTGTGTGTGTGTGTATTTATGCGTGTGTGTATATGTTTGTGTGCCTGTGTTTGTCCCCCCAACATCACTTGACAACCGATGCTGGTGTGTTTACGTCCCCGTAACTTAGCGGTTCGGCAAAAGAGACCGGTAGAATAAGTACTAGGCTTCCAAAGAATAAGTCCTGGGGTCGATTTGCTCGACTAAAGGTGGTGCTCCAGCATGGCCGCAGTCAAATGATTGAAACAAGTAAAAGAGTAAAAGAGTAAAAGTATGGCTCTGTAGGTTGAGAGGTTTGCTCTGGAACCGGCTGGTTATAGGTTCAGTCCTACAGAGTAGATGTTGTTGGTTAATGTCCTATATATTAATGTTATGAGTTAAGTAACACCTTGTGAGCAAAATTGGTAGACAGAAACTGAAGAAGCCCATCTCTCTGACACATGCACACACATACACACGCACATCATATATGTACGAGGGTGAGTCAAGAAGTAATGCCGTTTTGTTTAGGATAGGTATAATTACCAACACAGGAACATATATCATCATCATCATCATCATCGTTTAAGGTCCGCTTTCCATGCTAGCATGGGTTGGACGATTTGACTGAGGACTGGTGCCTCCGGATGGCTACACCAGGCTCCAATCTAATTTGGCAGAGTTTCTACAGCTGGATGCCCTTCCTAACGCCAACCACTCAGAGAGTGTAGTGGGTGCTTTTATGTGTCACCCGCACAAAAATGGCCATGCTCGAAATGGTGTCTTTTATGTGCCACCCGCACAAGAGCCAGTCCAGGGGTACTGGCAACGATCTCGCTCGAAAACCCTACAAGGCCAGTCAGGCGGTACTGGCAACGGTCACGCTCAGGATGGTACATCTTATGTGCCACCCG
>NC_068995.1:10817833-10820229 GCF_001194135.2 Octopus bimaculoides
CGAAGGTCTTGCCTCACCACCTCAGCCCAGGTCTTCCTTAACTGTTAGGGAGTGGCACTTTTTCACGCAGCTATCCTCATTCATTCTCACCACATGTCCAAACCAGTGCAATCATCTCTCTTGCACACCACTACTGACGCTTCTTATGTTCAGCTTTTCTCTCAAGATACTTACACTCTGACGGGTATGCACATTTACATTACACATCCAGCGGAGCATACTGGCTTCATTCTTTGCGAGCTTACGCATGTCCTCAGCAGTCACAGCCCATCATACATCAAAATGAAGCTGGTCCTCTGTGGATCACATCCCTACTTCTCAACATAGTCACCGTTTCTCTCGTCACTGGAATAATGTTCGCCTCTCAAACCCTCTTTCGTGGCACCAAAGATATGATAGTTTGAAAGTGCTAAATTTGGCGAAACATTGCTATTGAGAGAAACGGTGACTATGTTGAGAAGTAGGGATGTGATCCACAGAGGACCAGCTTCATTTTGATGTATGATACATGTTCTTGCATTGGTAATTATAACTGTCCTGGTTTGAACATAAAACAGGTTCGAATATTTTGGCTGGATATAGCTGGTTTATATGCTAATGGGTTAAACTAGGCACAAATATTCTACTCATTCTTTGTTCAAACCAACCAGATCCAGCCTCTCACACCTATCATACAATATCAATCTAGAAATATTCAACCATATCACTGAAATGGATATTTAGGTCAATTTAGGGATGCCATATCAGGACATGTATTTGACATGGTAGCATGTTATACACAAGCTTTTATGGGATTTAGTTCTAGTTTATCCTTTCATAAGACCAGAAAGGACCAAAAGTCTAGTTTTCATAGCATTAAAAAGAAGAAAGATAAATTTCCATCTTTGCAGAATGTTAGTCTTCTAGTCTTTTAACACATAATATTCTTTTAAAAAAATGTTTCCATCAGACAATTAAGACTCTTTCTTGCAACAAAGAAACGAAAAGGATAAATAAATAAAAAAAAAACAAAAAACAATAACCCCAGCAGTGGGTTTAAACTTATCTACCCTTAAGGCAGTAAAACAATACCTTAATGACTCTACCATTTTATCTCTCTTTCTCAAATTATCATCATCATCATCATCATCATTATTTTTATTATTACTATCTTTGCTATTATCATCATCACCACCATTATTATTATTATTATTATTATTATTATTATTATTATGACTAATAATATTATTGTTATTATTATTATTATTATTATTATTATTATTATTATGACTACTAATATTATTGTTATTATCATTATTATTATTATTACTACTAATATTATTGTTATTATTATTATTATTATTATTACTATTATTATTATTATTACATTTTGTTTTGTTAGTAACTCAAATCCAAGCCTGATTAATGTAAAAAGCTACACACCCTTTGAAGAAAATCTTAGAGACAGCACGATCGGGATTGTTCTTAAGAAAGATGTGATAAAAAGATGTTTATCAATGCGTAGAAATTATTATTACAGCATTACTGTACTTTGTTCGTATATTTCATAAAAATTATGAAGCGAAATGTTAGTTAAAGTGATAACTAAGTTATTTTATCTTGAAGAAAAATAAATGGAGACAAAAGACAGCCTGGATGTTTCATGACAAAGGCTTAAAAATTGGTCAAAAGAATTTCATTGCAAGTTTGTTCTGACCTTTTGTTTTCAAGACAAAGGATTTGCATGTCTAATGCACAGATCATGAGATTAATGTATGAGCCAGACAGATATCAGAAGAGCAGTTAGTTGTAGTAGTAGCAGCAACAATGACAATAACAACCACAACAAGCTCACCACTACTACAAAATTTAGATACAAGTTGACTATAAGAAAACAATAAAATAAATACACTTCTTCATGTGTGTTATACATCATCATCATCATAATCATTGTCATCCCTGTTGTCGTCATCGTCATCATTATCATCATTGTTATCATCATCATCATCATCATCGTCATCCCTGTCATTGTCATCATCATCATCATTGTTGTCATCGTCAGTGTCATCATCATCATTGTCATCATCATCATTGTCATCATCATAATCATTGTCATCCCTGTTGTTGTCATCGTCATCATTACCATCACTGTTGTCGTCATCATCATCGTCATCCCTGTCATTGTCATCATTGTCATCATTATCATCACTTGTCATCATCATCGTCATCATCGTCATTGTCATCATCCATGTCATCATCAACATCATCGTCATCATCATCATCATCGTCGTTGTCATCATCATCATTGTCATGTTCATCATGTTCATCTTTTGGTTTCAGTCTACCAAATCCACTTGCAGGCTTAAGCTGGCCCAGGGCTCGAGTGGAAGATACGTGCCTAAGGTGCCATGCGGAGG
>NC_068995.1:10821706-10822389 GCF_001194135.2 Octopus bimaculoides
ACCACCACCACCACCACCACCATCACTACTTGGCTATGATCTGTAACAGACATGTCATAATGTTTGGATGTTTTTGTGAGGAAAGATAAATAGAGCCATTCTGGATCGTATCATAACCTAAATTTAATACACTAGCCATGTAAATTATGATATTACACACACACACACACACACACACACATATATATACATATACACATATATATAGATACATATGCATGCATGTGGCATTGCCAATATCTCTGTATTAGAGAGCGGCTTGCTGATAAATCAATCAATTTATTAAAACCTAGGGAATAGCGGAACAATCATCATCACCATTATCATCATCATCATCGTTATTATTATTATTATTATTATTATTGTTATTATCATTATTATTACTACGATTATAAACACGGCCAATTTTGTTAACATGGTAACCGTACAATTAATTTATCGATCCCAATCAAGATATTTTACCTTAATTGTTATGGAGATGAGGAGATGATTATAGCAATT
Source organism: Octopus bimaculoides (assembly GCF_001194135.2). Classification (NCBI taxonomy): domain Eukaryota; kingdom Metazoa; phylum Mollusca; class Cephalopoda; order Octopoda; family Octopodidae; genus Octopus; species Octopus bimaculoides. The sequence goes on from NC_068995.1 coordinate 10,822,208, forward strand.
AACCTACATAGGAGGCCATGCATACCAAAAGGAAACATTAAGCACCGTAAACAAAAGAATGAAGGCCAAACATTTTGCATTTGGTCATGGATATTCCTCTTCTCCTAATTATTATTATTAATAGTAATATTATCATTATGTATGTTGTTGTTGTTGTTATTGTTGCCATCATTACCCCCCCC
>NC_068995.1:10822399-10827554 GCF_001194135.2 Octopus bimaculoides
CATCATCGTCGTCATCATCATCATCATCATCGTCGTCGTCATCATCATCATCATCATCATCATCGTCGTCGTCATCATCATCATCATCATCATCATCATCATCATCATCATCATCATCATCATCATCATCATCATCATCATCATTCTTAGGGCAATGGAATGTGAAAGAAATGGTAGTCCAGAAATGGACCAAATGCCTTAAGGCATCTGGTCTGGTACTTTTGCATCCTGGGTTCAAATGCTGCTGAGGTCAATTTTGCCTATTACCCCTCCAGGGCCAATGAAATATGCTACCGGCCAGCTATTAGAGTTAACATAATTGACTAAACCCCCCCCCCCTTGCACCACCACCACCACTGCTTGCAAATTTCAGGCTTTGTGCCTATATTAGAAACTTTTCCTCCTCCTCATCACCACCACCACCACTACTACTATGATTATCATTTTTATGCCCCCTCTTTCTCTTTCATGTGTTTCCATGGGTCGGGTGGAGTTCATTGAAATAGGATTTCCTTTCTGTCACTAAACCTCACCTTTTTTTTTTTTACCAAGCAAGGTAATATTTCCCCAAGGCCAGACATGTTTTTGCAGAATATTGGGAATGAATGACACTACTCATGTAACATTGAGACTGTGACATTAATCTACAACTACCACATGGTGTCAACACAAGGATAAACAAAAGAAACCAACAAACAAAGATAGAGAGATAGATAGATAGACAACTATACACACACACACACTCACACATTTCTTTGCGTCAGCTTTATTATTATTTTTATTTTAGTGTCCTTTGTCTGGAAATCTTTTTTTGTCACACACCTGTGACCTCTTCAGTGACTCTCCATCCCACAATATAACAATTAACAATATCTGTTTTAACACATGATTTCACATCAGGAATCTTTCAAAACAAACACACACATACACACAACACACCCCAGCACATATACATATAACACACTGTTCTAAGATGGTATGATCAACAAAAAAAAAAAGTACTCCATCTGGTGAGGGATAAATATTATTTTATAGACACAATACATGTTTTTATATATTACTAATAGTTTCATATGCTGAGAAATACCTCAAACATATTCATCAGGTACAAACCACATATCATAACAAACTAAATATATATATCATCATCATCATCGTTTAACGTCTGCTTTCCATGCTAGCATGGGTTGGACGATCTGACTGAGGACTGGTGAACCGGATGACTGCATCAGGCTCCAATCTGATCTGGCAGAGCTTCTACAGCTGGATGCTGTATATAACAGGCTTCTTTCAATTTCTGTCTACCAAATCCACTTACAAGAATTTGGTTGGGATAGGGATACAATAGAAGGACTGAACTTAACACCATTTGTTTCAGAAACAATCTTCTTAACCACACAGCCACACCTGTGTCTCTCTCTATATATATATACATATGTATGTGTGTGTGTGTGTGTGTATACACACATGCATTTTATGGAAGTGGATCCATAAAAGATTGAAGCGTATCAAAGTGAAGCCTGCACCTGTTATTGGTTTGACAGAATGATGCTAATCAGACAGCTAAGTAATCCATTATCATAGCACGAAATGCATTGATGAGTGGAAGTTCACTTTTGTTTGGTAACCTGCAACTCCATTAGTATTCAAAGACGAACGGACCCTTAAGTATGGTGTAAAAACATAAAAAATAAATGAATGGATTATTTGGTGCTGCTATAATTATTTTGTTAAGAGTCTTTATTGCGATGTGAACATGGTACAGTCAGTTGCGCAATATGTACAACATCCATATGATTATGTAAAATGTTATGCAGCTCTCAACTCATCAGGCTTACCAAATATACAAGTGAGCAGTGATACGTAGTCTAATTACTAGTAATTAGAACTATGGATTGCCTATGCTCTTCCACAGAAAGGAACACAGAAAGAAACAAGGAGAGAAAAAAAAGGACACACACACACACACAGGGTGTGATGGGTAAATTGTTGCCATTTTATATTTTTAATTTCATGCATGCACATTGTTTTTGAATATGTTGACCACACAGTATAGTAGGGACAGTTAGGCACCGTCTGTGAGAAAAACAGTACCACAACACAATTCATTCTGCCAAAACTTTGGAAACGACATGCTGTACTGCTTGGCATTTGTGCCAGAAGCTCCAATACGAATATTTCAGAGTGTTTGGGTGTCAATCTGAGGACATGTACCGAGAGTGATAAAAATCAAACATCCAGTCAACATGATGGTGTTTGGAGTGATCACTAGTAATGGTGACATTATACCTCCATTCACCTTCCTACATGGCCTCAGACTCAACACAGAGACTTACATCAAGTGCCTGGAGGAAGTAGAGCTGCTGTGGGTCAAGAGGGTGGCTGCTGGAAGACCCTATGTCTGGCAACAGGACTCTGCACCATGCCACACAATCAGGAGAACCCAGTCATGGCTGTCAGACAGTTTCTGCGACCACATCATCCTAGTATCTGGCCACCTAACTTGCCAGACTACAACCCCCTTGATTATTATATGTGGGGTACAGTTGAGCGAGAGACCAACAAAACACTTTGTAACACCAAAGATGAACTGAAGGCAAGGATTATGGCAGCATTCACCAACTTAAACAAGGAGACCGTCCAGAAGGGTTGCAGGAGATTCCGAAGTCGTCTGGAGGCCAAGGTTGAAGCCAATGGTGATTTAATTGAATAAATTTAGTCTTTAGTATTTCAAGATATTTTAATGTAATTTTGGTAAATATATCTATTAAAACGAGATGTCAGTGTTATTTTCAATTTTGCGTAATTTAGACGACAGTTTATTCACTGCATCCTGTATATATAAAACAATGGGAGCTAGCACAGTAATGTGTGCTAAGCATGTGATAACAAAATGAAGAGGTCTCTACGTAGCTGGAAATAGAGGTCTCTAGTCTGCTGGAAATAGCAGCTGAAACTACCTCCTCAAATCTCTCAAATAACACCTTTCTGTCATGAAAAATTCAATAAGGAAGGCCACATAGGATAATTTAATTTTAGCAGTACCCTCCTCCATCACCCCAAAATGAACAAACAAACAGGAAGGTCTTAATTGGAAAGCCTTTTATCATCGGTCTGCTCTATTCAGGGCTGACTTGGGAGTCTAAATAACAACAACAACAACAAGAACAACATCAAAATACATCAATCGAAGCTTGGTGAGGGATACAGATGTGGTATAAAACGGCACAATGCAGCGAACACACTCTCCTCACACAGTAACAAAAGCTGTAAACATTTACACAGTTTTATAAGGAGATGAAAGGAACACACGGTGTAGGGAGTTTAGAATAAATATAACAAATAAAAAAACAACAACAACAACAAAAATGATAATAATGACAATCATGAAAATGATGATGATGATAAAAATGGTGATGATGGTGATGATGATGATGACGATGGTAGTTATAATAGTGGAGGTGATGGTGATGATGATGATGAAGGTGATGATTGTGGTGGTGGAGGTGATGTGATGATGATGATGATGATGATAGTGAAAATGGTGATGATGACAATGATAATAAAAATAACAATGATAATGCTGATAAGTAAGATGATAATATTATTATTATTATTATTATTAATAATAATAATGAATAATAATAACAACAACACAACAAATTGAAAAAGGGGAATAGACTATGTAGAGGGGGAAATATTGATTTCTGGTTCTATTTTATAGAGGATCAACATAATTGGTGATTGAATCAATCCGACTATGTTATAGGTGTTTACATGTCGACATAGAGAGAAGTGGAGGGGTTAAGATGACCCTGATAGGGATTGAACTCAGAACCAAGATGGCTGAAACTAAATACTGTAATGTAATATAATGTTGTGTAATGATGCATTTAGTTCGGGAAATCTATGGTCTCTGGCCAGCTTTGATGTTCTAGGTATGTTAATGATATGAAAACATAATATAAGAGTGAAATGGAGATAGATAGGTAGATAGATAGGTAGATAGATAGATAGATAGATAGATAGAGAAAAGGAGAGAGAGAGAGAGAGAGAGAGAAAGAGAGAGAGAAAGAGAGAGAGAAAGAGAGAGGAGAAAGAGAGAAAGAGAGGGAAAGATATATATATATATGTGTTGTTATGAATATATATATATATATATATATATATATACTTAAGTACATATACAAAGGGACAGACAGACAGATAGATAGATAGATAGATAGACAGACAGACAGACAGACAGATAGATAGATAGACAGACAGACAGATAGATAGATAGATAGACAGACAGACAGACAGACAGATAGATAGACAGACAGACAGACAGACAGACAGATAGATAGATAGATAGATAGATAGATACATACATACATAGACAGACTGACAGATAGAGAGATAGATAGATAGATGCATAGATAAATAGACAGACAGACACAGATAGATAGATAGATAGATAGACACAGATAGATAGATAGATAGATTTATAGACACAAATAGATAGATAGATAGATAGATAGATATACAGTTAGATATATAGATATAAATATATATACATAATATACACATATGTAGATATTCGCACATATATACATACCTATACATACAAGGGAGTGCTGGAAAATTCCTGACTTTAAAGATATCATGAAAGGCCTAACGTTCTGAGTTCTTTTGCAGAGTTTAGAAAAACTGAAGGATTGCTGCAAGAGGAATATGTTGAATAAAATCATAATTAACTGATCTTCCTGTATTTTCTCTTATTCAAGCCCAGGAACTTTTAAGCACCCCCCCCCCTACTTATTTATACAAACATACACACAGATACAACCAAACTAATACATAAATGCGTATATATACAGACATGGTCATCTCAAAGATTAGGAATGCATCAGCATTTTTATGAAATTGTGCTAAGTGACTATGGAAGTTACTATCTGCAAAAAAACTACATGTGTGTACTCTTTGTGTATTGAGTACTCTTTCCTTTATTTATTTGCACACATATTCATATGTGCATTTATGTGTGTGAGAGAGAGAGAGAGAGAAAGAGAGACAGATAGAAAGAAAGAGAGAGATAGATAGATAGATAGATAGATAGATAGATAGATAGATAGAGAGAGAGAGAGAGAGAGAGAGAGAGAGAGAGAGAGAGAGA
>NC_068995.1:10828666-10830295 GCF_001194135.2 Octopus bimaculoides
TGTGTGTGTGTGTGTGTGTGTGTGTGTGTGTGTGTGTGTGTGTGTGTGTGTGTGTGTGTGTGTACTCTCGTCTTGACATCATCTGATGATTGTGAACAAGCATCATTGTCATACAAGCAATGTTGTTCCTTTGTGGTCTTCCATGAAAAAACCCTTCTGGTGATGGTGAAATATTACCTCTACTTGGAAACAAGCGAGGGCTAGCAACATGAAGGGCATCCAGCTGTAGAAAATCTGCCTCGAAAAAATTCCCGCCTGACCAATGCTAACATGGTAAAGGAGCCATTAAAATGATGACTATGATGATGAGGATGATGATGATGATCATGAGGATGATGTTGATAATGATGGTGATGATGATAATGCCACTTGCTCTAATCAAACACAAACGAATATGATGGCCAAATGAACTTCTTAAGCACATGTTGATGCCATTATAGTTAGGAAAAGGGCTAATACAAAACTTGATCCAATTAATTGCCAGGCATTTGCAGCTGTGGTGTAGAGAGTAGAGAAAGCATTAATTGTAACGAACTGGGAATAGATATACTAAATAGATATACTAAATAGATATACTAAATAGATATACTAAATAGATATACTAAATAGACCAGATAGAAATATTGAGATAAGATACAGCGGTTTTTATTCCTCATAACCATTCATGTCTTAGATCTTTATATATTAGTAATATAAAATCTAGGGTAAGAGGATTAATTGAGAAATGTATAAGTCTTGAGAAATGCACAGCAAATATAAAAAGAAGAGAGAGAGAAGTTTAGATTAAACATGTTTGAAAGGGTGAAGAATTGTTATTTCATCAAATTTAATCTCAGGTCTTAGAATTAGATAAGAATAACACGAGAATAAGAGAGAATATTGAATGCAATTAGGAAAAAGAAAAATATATAACAAAAAGAAATATGTTGAGTAATTAGAGAGATAAAAATAAAGAATGTTAATTTATGAATCGGTTGCTAGAGATATAAATGAGCTTAATCTGCTGAAATATCCTGCCTTTGGAAATAATGAGGAATTTAGTTAAATAGTTAAATAATTTGTTGTATCTTGGGAGGGTCATTATGCCCATAATAAACACACACACTGGTTGTATTTCCCTTCTTTTATTACTATTAGTCAACTTCAGGTGTGTACGGGCAGAATTGTTACTGTGCCAGACAAAATGCTGAGTGGCATTTCTTCCGATTTTATGTTCTGAGTTTAAATGCTGCCAGGGTCGACTTTGCCTTTCATCTTTGCAGGAAGGGCAGGGGGGGGGGATATATAGGTTGAGCAATGGGGTCGATGTAATCGGCCCCAATGCTCAATTGGAGACCATTATTATTATTATTAAAGTCAAGGCACCCTCCATCGCTTGACAACTGATGTTGGTGTGTTTGTGTCCCCATAACTTAGTGGTTCAGCAAAAAAGACCGATAGAATAAGTACTAGGCTTACAGAGAATAAGACTTGGGGTCGATTTGTTCGACTAAAGGTGGTGCTCCAGCATGTCCACAGTCAGATGACTGAAACAAATAAAAGAATAAGCCTATAATAAACCTTTCTACTATAAGCAAAGTAATCAACTAGGACCCTAAAATTTCAGGGGGGTGGTGGCTAGCTGATTAC
>NC_068995.1:10830810-10831714 GCF_001194135.2 Octopus bimaculoides
CCCTTGTTTCGCTACAACATTAAGAAGAGAAAGAAAAAAAAAACAAAACCAACCAATAAAAAAGAAAACCAAATAATCAAACTACCAAACTATCCCTAATGAAATGAGAAAGAGGTAGGGTGTTTGTTGGTCCCTATAGATTTGGTTGACAGCCTAATCTGTTCTACATTTCATAGCAGCTGTGAAGTCTAACAGACATAACCATCTGTTTTAGTCATAAAAGAATCCTCTAGGACCATTGCTGTACTAAATCCATTCATTTCTTTAAACCCCTTTTAATGCCCGGGTTCAATTTTTATTTACAATATTCTAGTTGCTGCATAATAAAAATATTTCAAAAAACAGTTCTTTTTTTTATGTGTGTGTGTGTATGCGTGTGTGCGTATATGTGATGTCATCAATCACAAAAGAAAGAAGAGAAAGGAATAAACGCTTTGTGGGTTTGTGACCTTCGCAATCATCATTCTGTTTTGTTCTCATTGTCTGTTGCTAGGCTTTCTGCTCCACACCCCAAAATCAAACATCATATGACTTCAGCTCTGTCGTCTGCCAACAGATGTTTTGTGTTGATCATTGTATTCTGTGATGGATGTAAAGAATTATGAATCAAACAAGGAATATTCCAGAAGTTTGTTCTGTCTGTAGGTGGTGTGCAGTTAAGAAGCTTGCTTTGCAACCCATGTGGTCTCTGGTTCAGTCCCACTGCATGGCATCTTCGGCAAATGTTTTCTTCTATAGTCCTGGACTGACCAGTGCCCTGTGAGTGAATTTGGTAGATGGAAACAGAAAGAAGCCCATCGTATATGTATATATATATATATATAAATATACACACACACACACATATATATATACATATATATATATATATATATATATATATATATATATATATATATATATA
>NC_068995.1:10833028-10839445 GCF_001194135.2 Octopus bimaculoides
GGATTTGGTAGGCAGAAACTGAAAAGAAGCCCGTCGTATATATTTATATGTATATATATGTGTGTGTTTGTGTGTCTGTGTTTGTCCCCCCAACATCGCTTGACAACTGATGCTGGTGTGTTTACGTCCCCTTAACTTAGCAGTTCGGCAAAGAGACTGATTGAATAAGTACTAGGCTTACAAAGAATAAGTCCTGGAGTCGATTTGATCGACTAAAGGCGGGACCCCAGCATGGCCACAGTCAAATGACTGAAACAAATAAAAGAATAAAAGAAAAAGAATATATATATATATGTATGTATGTGTGTGTATATATGTGTGTGTGTGTGTGTGTATGTGTGTGTGTGTATGTGTGTGTGTGTATGTGTGTGTGTGTGCATGTTTGTGTCTGTATTTGCCACCATTTTTCAATTGGTATTAACTTGTCTACGTCCCCATAGCTTAGTGGTTAAGCAAAAAGAGAGTAAATGAATAAAAGATATAAAAGGAAAAATTCAATAGTTTCTTTACACAGAAATTTGAAACAGAAGGAGGCAAAAGTCCATGCAAAGATTTGTAAAGAGACACATGTTGGATGGGTTTATACAATACCAGGGTGGTAAATATAATTAGCTTCTGTTTCATTGAAATAATCAGCTGGTTTCCCTTTATTCTGTTATTTTCTTTTCAAAATATGAGAAGCGGGTTTTCATAAAAGCACCATCTGGTGAAAGAGGGCAAAGTTGAAGAAATGAGCTACGAGAGACTCTCTCTTTACTCTTTTACTTGTTTCAGTCATTTCACTGTGGCCATGCTGGAGCACCGCCTTTAGTTGAGCAAATCAACCCCAGGACTTATTCTTTGAAAGCCTAGTACTTATTCTATCGGTCTCTTTTGCCGAACCTCTAAGTTACGGGGATGTAAACACACTAGCATCGGTTGTCAAGCGATGTTGGGGAGACAAACACCGACACACAAACACATATATATACATATAAATATATACGACGGGCTTCTTTTCAGTTTCTTATTTCTTTATTGCCCACAAGGGGCTAAACACAGAGGGGACAAACAAATACAGACAAACGGATTAAGTTGATTACATCGACCCTAGTGTTCAACTGGTACTTATTTAATTGACCCCGAAAGGATGAAAGGCAAAGTCGACCTCGGCAGGAGTTGAACTCAGAACGTAAAGACAGAAGAAATACTGTTAAGCATTCTGCCCGGCGTGCTAACACTTCTGCCAGCTCGCCGCCTTGTTTTCAATTTCAGTTTTCAGCTTCATTTCAGTTTCCGTCTACCAAATCCACTCACAAGGCTTTGGTCGGCCTGAGGCTATAATAGAGGACACTTGCCCAAGGTGCCACGCAGGGGGGAATGAACCCGGAACCATGTGGTTGGTAAGCAAGCTACTTACCACACAGCCACTCCTGTGCCTGAGAAACATTGTACTAAATATTATATCGTTTTTTTATCTGTTATTATTAACTAAATTGGATAGACAAATGTTGAGGTGGTTTGGCCACATGGAGAGGATGGATGGAGAGCGGATGGTAAGGAAGGTGATGAAGGCTGAAGTGGTAGGCAGCAGAACCAGAGGCAGACCTCGGTTTATATGGATGGATGGAGTGAGGAAAGCTTTGGTGGTTAGAGGTGTTGGAGTGAGAGAGGCAAGAGAGTTTATAAATGATAAGGAAGGCTTGGAGAGTGTTTGTGGACGGATGAGTGAATTTGATGTTGCTCAAAGGGGTACTGAACCAGCATGAAACAGCGGGGGTAAACCAGCACATGCTGTCGGGCCCTGCTGCTGATATTAGGGGTTGCGTTCTATACCTTGACCCGAGCATAGAACAGGGTTCGCCACTTTGATCTGGGAAATGAATGTGTGTGTCTTGGTGTGTGTGTCTTGCTGTGACTATCCACTGCTAAAAAAAAAATGGGGAATAAACCTAGGTATATGATGATGGTGATTATTCATTTCAGCCACTGGACAGCGGTCATACTGGAGCGCTACCATGAAGAGTTTAAGTTTAGTCATACAAATCAACCTGTAGTACTGATTTTATAAATTTTGGTACTTATTCAATAGGTCTCTGTTTCAATGCATTAAAGTCGTGTGAACGAAAATTAATCAGGAGTGGCTGTATGCTAAGTAGCTTGCTTACCAACCACATGGTTCTAGGTTCAGTCCTGCTGCATAGCAGCTTGGGCAAGAGTCTTCTACTATAGCCTTTTTTTTTTTTTTTTTAACATCCTTTCATGAAAATTGTTCAAACTGAAATTCTTGAGCAACACCATTTTTCCATTCGAGTCAATATAGAATTACTGATAGTATTTATGGAATTTTGATCTACTGTCATGTGACTTAGTCAACCCTGTATATACACACACACACACACACACACACACACATATCAGACAATGCTTCATGCAAACTTGACAACTCTAATTAATTAATTCATGTATGTATGTGTATATGTATGTATATCTCTTATCTTTTTACTGGTTTCATCCAGAGGCTGAGACCATGCTGGAGCACTGCTTTTCAGTGTGTTTGGGTATCATTTTCTGTGCAGTTAGACGGAACTGCTCTGCTTTGTGCCTCCCACTGCAATACGGGTTCATCTGGTGTCTCAGATAAAAACTTACCCAGAAGCTCATTGAAGAACTCCACATCTGCACTTCGTAAATCCCTAAGCTTGTTTTTGGTAGAATGCTGAAAACTTGAGCAACTTTGAAACCCAAGCTGTTACAGTACTGTGTATATTTACATCTCTCTCTCTCTCTATATATATATATATATGTGTGTATATGTATATATATGTATATATTTGTATATATGCATATATATGTAAATGTATATATATATATATATATATATATATATATATATATATATATATATATATATATATATATATATGTATCTATCTATGTATATATATATATATCTATATATATGTATATGTATATATATATGTGTATATATATATATGTATATATATATCACTCTCAGCCTGACATGAAACAGCTACATTTGCATACTGTTTAATATGTAATAGAGAAATATCAGTGCAATTTGATATTAAACTACAACTAATTGGTTTTGATACTGGTTCTTATCAACCTCATATATAATTATTTATATCTATATTTCAGGAAAAGGAAAACCAAAGAAAAACATCAAAAAAGAAAAGAAAAAGAATTAAAAAAAAAAAAAAAAGGCATAACTGATAAAAATCTTTATGACATTTCCAGCAACTACAAATATAAAACTATATTTGAAAGGATAATGGATTGTTTGTCTGAAGAGAGTTGGGCTGAGAGTTTTTGTTGTTGTTTAGACCCCGAGTAAGCACTGATTAAAGTAAACCTATGATACGATCAGAAAGTATTTCCAGCTGTGTCTGTGTGGTAAAGAAGCTTGCTTTTCAATCATGTAATCTTGAGTTCAATTCCATTGCATGGCTTAAAAAAAATAAGTCCTGGGGGTCGATTTGCTCAACTAAAAACCCTTCCAGGTAAGTGCTCCAGCATGGCCACAATCAAATGACTGAAACAGGTAAATGAATATATATATATATATATATATATACACACACACACACACACATCAAGAAAATAGGGTGCTGCAAAGTAGAACATGCAACCAAAATCAGGGTCAGTTGTAGACTCCCCAATCCATTCTGGTATCCAGCAGTGTATGATGCAGGGCACAAATCTCAGGATGATGAGGTACAGTGCATGATTGCCTAATGTCTCTACTAACATTATGTAATTACTTCAGCAGTTTATTGAAACACATGTACGTCCTATAAAGCTTTGAATACCACACCTTTTCCTGCTTATTTTCTCTATATGTGTGTGTATGTGTGTTTATGGTAAAATAAAGAAAGCAAGCAATGGATGTCAAATGATGATGATGATGATGAAGGAAAACTAGCTGTGATTTGAAACTTACCAATCAAGTTCTAATAAATTATTAATTACTAGAAATCATTAACACAGTAAACTGTGAGTCGCAATCTTTTTGGCTTTGTGGCACACTGGAGATTGAATGAAAAAGAATTCCTGACACACTTTGTAGGGAAAATTAAATATTACTGGCAGATGGTGGTGATGGTGGTGGCAGCGATTACGACAGTGATGATGATGATAGTAATAGTGGTGATGATGCTGATGATGATCATGATAGTGAAGATGGTGGTGGTGGTGATGATGCTGATGATGGTAATAATGATTATTATGTTGATGGTGGTGGTGATGATAGTGGAGATGATGATGATGATTATAGGGCTGATGATAATGGTGATAATAATGGTGATGATGAATATTATGGTTATGATGATCATGATGATGGTGTAGTGATGATAATGGTGATGATGATGATGGTGGTGATGTTGATGATGATGATGATGATGATGGTCATGATGATGATGATGACGATGAGGATAATGGTGATGTTGATGATGCTGATGTTGATGGTGATGATGATGATGACAGCAATGACATAGCGACCAACTACAACTGCACAACGCAACACGGATTTCTTGGCGATGAATATCAAACATGAAACTTGCAATGTACAACAAACAATTTCAGCAAAATTTGTCAAAAACTGAAGAATTCGCAAAACAAACTCAATAAAGTATACTCACTTTTATAGCTGTGACACAGTAGTCTCCTTGAAAATAAGGGTAATTCATTTGGTGTCGAATACCGTCAAAACACTGACGAATATTTTCCAAGATTTTCTGGCGGACACTTTCCATATCAAAAAGGCATAGAGCAGAATGTCTTGATGTAGCGCTACTAAATACACCCATTAAAAGGGTTATGTTCTGCTTATTTAATCCTTTTTGGAAATGATATTTAGAATAGGTTGTATGAATAATAGACGCTGCTCGTAGAATGCTATAATTCCCATGTTTACCATGGCAATGGAGTGGAGCGTCTACAAATGAATTTAAATCTGTATCATTTTCACAGAATTGAATTATTTTTGATTCATTGAAATTATCTGTAGAATGAACTGTTAGAAAATAGCTGTAGTCTGAATCACTAAAGCCTGTAATATACTGCAGGTCAACATTTTTTCTAAATTTATCACTGTATCTGATAGAAGCAAGTTTCTTCCAGTTCTTTTTGTGGAACACTCGCCAAATGGATATATCTTCCAGCAGATCACTCCGAGTGTAACTGGTCGCGAGATATAAGATGCCACTTTTATGAGTGATGAACGCAACAGTAGATGCATTTCTTTGGTTTGCAGCCATAGGTTGGTTAATATCTGTAGAAATGGAAATATTTTCTAAGTTTCTAACATGGCAGGAGCCTTGAAATATACTGCCACATGATATCAACTTGTTTTCTTGATTTAAAAGAAGTACTTTATTGTAATTTTTAGTCAATGAAAGTTTCATTCCGCACTGTGTTTCTCGGACAGGTAACGCACACTTAGGATTGTCATTTTTTGGACCTGTTATGGTTTCTTCAGTCATATTCAAGCTTAAATCCAGTTGATATATTCTGTTCATAGCTCCTATATACAAGAAACCCTCTCTTGTATTTATCACCATGTGATTCAGTGGATTGGAAAAGTTTTGTGATACCAAGGTCACGGAAGAAACCTCGATCCAACAAAGAAGGAAAACTGCTGTCCATAAATGGAGCATTTTATAAATTGATGGCATCTATCCAACATTAGACGGATAATGGATGTATAAATTGAAATGTTTCCTGTTCATGGGGAAGGACTGGGCCATTGTTTAGATGATCTAATTTCAAAGAAATTAGATTTTCTAAATATTATTTATTTTAGTCTTGTCTTTTTCAGGTACATTTTGTAGTCAAACCTAGAGAAAAACAAGAGGAAAAAAATTAATTAGAGTCATACAAAGAAGTATTGATTGAAATATAGTTATGTACAGTCATATTTAACATGTTCATTGGGTTGAATGCGAGCACATCCCCCCACTAAAATTTCTTTTGCTGGTAGTAGTGGGGGGGATGCTTGTACACATCCTCCTGAAAAACTTTGTCACCAAATTGAATGAGTGGAGAAACATTTTTGGACTGATTTGAAACATTACTTATCCATTATTGAATTTAGCTGATTTGACAGATGTATGAATAATCTTCTTAATAATAATAATAATAATAATAATAATAATAATAATAATAATAATAATAATAATAATAATAATAATAATAGTACGTGGAATAAATAGGGGCTGCAATAAGGGTGGAGCACTTGCAGAAAACAACACTGCTTGGAACTGCTCGAATACTCTGGAAGGTGCTTGAAAAATAAGGGGTGTTACCTTAGTTCACTGGTAGTGAACAGCTGACACCATAGTACATCTCCAGCGTTAGAAGCTGTGCAAAGGCAATAATAATAATAATAATTATTATTATTATTATTATTATTATCGT
>NC_068995.1:10839597-10841630 GCF_001194135.2 Octopus bimaculoides
TATATATATATATATATATATATGAGAAATTTCCTGAGAATATGGGTGGTTGATGTCAATACAACTTTTTGCGTCTCATAGACTGTTGGTTTCCTGGGATCTGGTCAAAACATTTGTCAGTACCTTTCTTGATTACACTTGTGTTTGCTTTGTTATTAAAGTTGAAAAAAAAATCGACCTTATTTATAAAAAAATTTGGATCTTGGTTTGCAACCCCTAAACAGATTTTATTCCTGCACTTCTGAATATGTTTTGAACATGGAAAGACAATACAGGGTACACGTTGACTCCAAAGAAGAAACTCTCTTTATAGACAATATGGGTGCAAACACACCACCAGGCCGATCAATGACATCATTGGACTACAGGAAGCACATTTCTGTACTATTATGCTTCAGCAGTTATGTATACTGAGCTGTCATTTATGGCTGCTAAGAGCTGGTTGCTCTTATATTAGAATAGCAAACAGTACATTTGCTGACATGCAAAAAAAGCTTTGTCAAACTGGAATGAATTAATTAGATGGCACACTAAGCAACATTCAATGAAACATAATTATGCATAATCATATTTAACATCGTCATGTATGTTTAGACATGGAAAAACAATATGCTGAACAAGCTGTCGTTCCATGTCTGAATGTACAAGAAATTAGAACATAAAAGTTAATTGATTTATGAAAGAAAAACTGAATAAATATTACAATTTCTTAAACCTTTTTTTTATTGTGGAAATCAGATATGTCCATTTGAAATTCCCTTAACTGCAGGAAGTAGTTTTATACAGCAATCTATCTTTTGTTGAAGAATGTCATGTTTGGAACTATTTTTTGTTTAGATCTGTCAAGTTTAATGAGGTAACATGTCTCAGAAAACACCAAATCTATTTTTTTGGCAGATATATAGCACCATTACTCGAATAACCATGAAATTTAATTTCATAGTTAAAGGATCAAGTAAATAATCCTTTCTGCTAAAGGCACAAGACCTAAAATTTTGGGGGAGGGGACTAGTTGATTACAATGACCCCACTGTTTCATTGGTACTTAATTTATTGACCCCAAAAGGATGAAAGGCAAAGCTGACCTCAGTGGAATTTGAACTCAGAACACGAGGGACAGATGAAACGCTGCTAAGCAGCTTGCCTGAGATGCTAACACTGACCTGAATAATAATAATAATAATAATAATAATGACAAATGCCTTAGGAATGAGAACTCAGGTTCAAAATTTCCCCCAAGACACCTGATGAAGGCTGGAGGGTATATCAGCCGAAATGTTGGGTTAACAACAAACAAGATGAGAAGAAATATCCGTCAAATGTAAATAACGTAAATAAAGACAGTGTGGCAAGAAAAGAGTCCTTTAGTCACTCCATGGTGGGCTTGAATGAGCTTTGATAAGAAACTGTAACAAACTATGCCTTGATATCAACCATCACCAAATGATAAATCATTACTGCTATCTTGATACTATCAACTTCTTTATATTGAATTTCGTACAATAAATTCTACAGTCAAACTGGATCTGAAAGCAAGTATACAGTCAGAAATTCCGCTCCGTAATAACAATAAGAGATAACACTGAATTTGAAGCTGATGGATGCTTGTTCTAGTCTACAAGGTTATCGTTTGGTGCTAATATGCCATAAGGACCTTTCTGAGTTATAGATAGTAAAATCGCTGACAATAGCATCAAAGGAGATCACTCTTAGCCTGAAGGTGTTATTGTCATTGACAAAACTATTACAGAGTGTAATATAAACTTGGATTACGATAATTCAGCGACTAAGAGTCTTGGTATGAAATTCATTATGTTGAACAGTATTGAGCTGGCAGAACCATTAGCACAGGAGTGGCTGTGTGGTAAGTAGCTTGCTTACCAACCACATGGTTCTGGGTTCAGTCCCGCTGCATGGCACCTCGGGCAAGTGTCTTCTACTATAGCCTTGGGCCGATCAAAGCCTTGTGAGTGGATTTGGTAGACGGAAGCTGAAAGAAGCCTGTCGTATATATATGTATGTATATATATATA
>NC_068995.1:10841669-10842475 GCF_001194135.2 Octopus bimaculoides
ATAATAGCAGAAACAACAACAATAAGCCAAACCTATGCACACACACACACACATATATATACATATATATATATATATATATATATATATGTATGTGTGTGTAATTTGTTTGTGTGTGTAATTTGTTTGTGTGTCTGTGTTTGTCCCCCCAACATCGCTTGACAACTGATGCTGGTGTGTTTACGTCCCCGTAACTTAGCGGTTCGGCGAAAGAGACCGATAGAATAAGTACTAGGCTTACAAAGAATAAGTCCTAGGGTCGATTTGCTCGACTAAAGGCGGTGCTCCAGCATGGTCGCAGTCAAATGGCTGAAACAAGTAAAAGAGTAAAATGCTTAACAGCATTTCTTTTGGTTCTACATTCCAAGTTCAAATTCTGCTGATGTTCAAACCTGTGCTTTTCCAGATATTATGTATCCAATAATACATTATTTAATGGATTCTTCGATGTCTTTAGGCATTATCATTTTTTTTTACAATGGGTGGATGTAACTTAAAGGAAATTTAACTGCTATGTTTAGCAGTTTGGAGCCTTCTATGTCAGTCAGGGAGTAGAGATGTAATAAATACATACATGAAATATAGGCAAGAAAAAACATGCCACAAAGTCTGTGTAATTAGAGTGGAAGAGGAGGGTTGGAGAGAGTGGTAGGGTCTGGGTGAAGGGGAAGAGAGATAAAAGATTAAAAAAAAAGGAAGTGAAGGTGGAAGGAGTAAAATGGGGTTGAGATGAGGGGTGAGTAAAATTAATTTAGATTTAATCTTAAAATGTTAGGCTATAAACAAAGAAGAATTAGCATGGGGGG
>NC_068995.1:10844140-10847842 GCF_001194135.2 Octopus bimaculoides
ATATATACACACCGTAAATCCTCGAGTATAGTCCACCCTTGAATATAACACGCAGGGGATTTTTAAGGGGCTGTACCTCTGAAAAACCTAAACCTTGTGTATAATACGCACCCCTTTTCTGACTTGAGTCAAGGAGGTCTATATAATGTCCTTGGTTTGTAAACGTATATACGGTAACGTCCTTTATTATTATTGTATATATAACATAATGCAAACGTGTAGCTTTTTTGTGCACTTTGTTTGTAGAAAATAAAGAAATAACAGTAATAACGCCAGTGAAAAATAAATAATAAGTAAATTACCTTTACATATTTATCATTTAGAAAATTTTGCTTAGAAAATATTTTTCATTTTTTAACCTCGTATATAGTACACACTAGGGATTTTGACCTTTAAATTTTGGGAAAAAAATGCGGATTATACTCGAGGATTTACAGTATATAATGCACATTCCCATTTTTTGCCAACCACCAGACTAAGTTGGGACTTATGAAAGGTAAGTTCTATGTTACTTGGAACAAATGTAAAAAGGGCAAACTAAAAGTCTGAAAACAAAGATGTTTAGGACAAACTCATGAAAACACTTTGGGTAGGTAATGTGTCAATATGATGAGCCAGAGAAGAAGGCCATTAAATGGTGACTTGAAATGCTACGGGCAGCAGTCAAATAGCAGCACAAATTGGACTTCACCATCTGAAAATGGAGTATCAGGACCACTTCCACACTCCGCCTCAGATAACAGCCACCCTCCAATCGCCGCACCTCACCCGGTGCCACTCATGGACAATTTTTTTCCCAATTAAATCACAACGGTGAGGGTACAAATAATTACTGTAAATTACTAATTATGCAATTATTATTAATTATTGCAATTATTAATTACTGTGTTTGTGAATAGCCCACAATTTGCAATAATAGAGCAATAATTATTATTACAGCGATGATCGGAGAATATAAATTGTATTATTGGATAATTCTTTTCATTGGGTAATGAATAAAAACATGAAAATAAATCTCTAATTAGTTTTAATAGTATTTATTTGCAACATCATAATTATGTTTCTTCTTAATTGTCTCTTAATTGGGGAAATTGCCCAGAGAGAAATTATCCGTGGGCTAGTTTGTTTGTTGTCCTACGAGGGAAAAATTATCCAGGGGCAATAGGGACAATTAGCCAAGGGGTGCAATTTGGTCCATTTGAATTTTAAAAAGGACATGTTGGAGAATGCAGGCTGGGGTCGGCCGTGGCCGGATTGTCTTTGATCACAAGTCCGCTAGATCAAGACTAACCTGAAGGTTAACTACAACAACAACAACAACACTATAAAGATGAACCAAAGAGGGGAAATCTCTCAGTCAATCAGAGACACACTGTGGCCCATGGGACATTCTGAATGGCATTAATGAGAAATTACTTTTACTGGTGTGACTCCTCTGATAATGAGCCATGTCTTCATGTGGCCTGTTTCGCAAAAATGGTTGCTCATGTTTGCTCTAAGTGGCTGACCTGCTAAAAATAACAGCCATATCTTCCTCAAATCACACTCTAAAGGTGTTCTATGCAAGGAGATGAGGGATTAGACTACTGACAAGAATGGCCCCGGGTGGGTTCTTGTAGAAGAGCTACATGGGTGTTCACATTTAGAAAAGAGGGTGAGAACATAAAATGACAATGATGGTAATACTTGTCATGATGATGATGATGATGATGATGATATGACATAGACACAAGTCTGCAAAACCTAGAGGATGAGTATACAATACTCTTTTCTGTTCTAAGCACAAGGCCCGAAATGTTTTGGAGAAGACACCAGTCAATTAGATTGACTCAGTACACAGCTGGTATTTAATGTATCGACTCCAAAAGGATGAAAGGCAAAGTCAACCTTGGTGGAATTTGAACTCAGAACGTAAAGACAGACAAAATACCGCTAAGCATTTCGCCCGTCGTGCAAAAGATTCTGCCAGCTCGCTGCCTTAACGAGTATACAATATTATATATGACCTCAATATGTTACTGGTACTTATTTTAATCATGGAACAATGAAAGGAAAGGTCAGTAGTAAAGATATTTTTTTCTCTTTTTTTTTTTTGCAATTATTTATATTTATGCTAAATTAATTTCATTACCTTCTCGTAAAAACGGCTAATGTCAGTCGGCAACAGCGCATATAAGTCATCTAA
Organism: Octopus bimaculoides; assembly: GCF_001194135.2. Lineage (NCBI taxonomy): Eukaryota > Metazoa > Mollusca > Cephalopoda > Octopoda > Octopodidae > Octopus > Octopus bimaculoides. The sequence goes on from NC_068995.1 coordinate 10,846,326, forward strand.
ATTCAGACTTCATTGATGGCAAGATTAAACCATATCTGAAAATGTAAAAGAAAGGAATAAAAGAATTACTAAATGCCAGTCAAATAGTGTAAAGATACAAATATATGTATTCGGATTAGGATGGCTAAGTGGGTAAAGTATAAGACTACTTTCTCATAAGTTGTGAGTTCAAGTCCACAGCAAGGTATTTGCTGTGTTTAGAACAGAAGCACTTTAGTCTAAATTGCCACAGCTCATCCAGTTCAGTGACTCTCAGTCATTTGTAGCTCAAATCCTACCTTGGACTGTGGCCATGCTGGGGTACTGCTTTGAAGAATTGTAGGTAAACAAACCAACCCAAGTATTCATTTTAAAGTCTGGTACTTACTCTATCAGTATCTTTAGCTGAACTGTTAAGTTATAGAGATGTAAACAAACCAATACTGGTTGTTAAGCAGTACCAGGATATAAACATAAAATGAGATATATATATACACACACATTCAGTTAAGCATCTATCTATCTATCTATCTATCTATCTATATATATTAAAAACGTAAAATTAAAACAGAACACAAAGGATTCCACGGTACATGTGTTTCAAGCTTTATACACAAACAGTTGTTGCATCATTATATGGGTATATAATTGATAGACAGGATGGTATAAAACTATCTTCAGCCGCAAAATATATATATATATACACATATACACACGGTGGGCTTCTTTCAGTTTATGTCTACCAAATCCACCCACAAGTCTTTGGCCAGCCTGGAGCTATAGTAGAAGACACTTATTGAAAGTGCCATGCAGTGGGACTGAACCAGAAACTATGCGGTTGCAAAATGAGCTTCTTAACCACACAGTCACACTGGCATAATTAACAATATAATTATCTGGAGAAGCCCCAAATCAATGTTAGACATTAGCATTACAATGATATAAAATAATAACAATGAAAAAAACCTCCCCAAAAACCTGCAAAATTTTCTTCAGTACATTCAATATTCATAAACATCTCGTTATATTAACACCTGAAAATTAATCTGCTGTTTGACAATTTTGCTTTTCTGCACCTCCACTATATGAGCATATTAGGGATACTAAAGATATTCCCATTTATATAGACAGCTTCATATATTTCAATAACATTTTAACAAAAAAGAAAAAGAAAAGATTATCTACATATCTCCCAAATAAATACATAAAAATCTCGTATCAGCCCCACCACTCCAAATTTATCTGCTTTTTAACAATTCTGCTTTTCCGCCTCATCTGTATGAATGCATTAAATATAATAAATATATTCATATTTTGAAAAATTGCTGGCAGGAAATGAGCACAATAATATATGTTAATATATAATGGTAATTATGAAAATAGATGAAGATAAATGTTCAGTTTTATATACATAATTACTTGTGACAAATTTTATTTAATGGGATTAATTGAATATAAGGCATGTTCATCTTTACCGTTTAATAAATATTAAAATATACACAGTTATGCATGAGCATATATATATATATATATATATA
>NC_068995.1:10848088-10850976 GCF_001194135.2 Octopus bimaculoides
TAATTGCATACTTTATTCCAATTATAACATGCGTTTTCTCCAATCCTTAAATTCTTAAATATATATATATATGTATATATATATGCTTAACAACATTTTGTCTGTCTTTAAGTTCTGAGTTCAAATTCCGCTGAGATCAACTTTGCCTTTCATCCATTTTGGGATTCAAGACGAGACCATTTGTGGACAGAGAAGGTACAAAGATGAAAACGGACACGACAAAATGTGGACATGGGCATATGGCATAGTGGTTAAGAGCGCAGGCTACTAACCCCAAGATTCTGAGTTTGATTCCAGGCACTGACCTGAATAATAACAACAACAACAACAACACCACCAAAAAATACCTTAGGAATGAGAACCCAGGTTTGAAATTTCCTCAAGACACCTGATGAAGGCTGGAGGGTATATCAGCCGAAACGTTGTGTTAAAAACAAAACCAGATGAGGACAAATATATGTAAGAACATTGCTGTTCAATGGAGTATCAAACTTGAGTCTTGAGAAAGGAATTCAGTTAGATAATCTGTGTGCTTTGTGTACCTGCATGGGATACATTTAATGTAGATATGTGGTTTTAATTAGTTTTAATTTAGATCACTTTAAAATAGGAAGTTTATATCCTAATGAACCACAGGTAATCTTAGTTGGGTTTGTATCAAAAGGGTTAAATTTCTCCTCATATATCCTACCTGCACATGGGAGAAAATGGGTCCTCCAAAACCCAGCTAATGGTTATAGGGTCCCAATGTTAGTGCTAGAGAAATGTGTCGATAAGAGCAAGAACTTAGTAAGATCAAGCACAGTATGGAACAAATGCTTTGACAAAAAAGGAAAAACAACAAAAGCAAAAACACATACGTAAACACACACACATTTAATTAATTAAATCTTATTATTGTAAGATTTAATTATTATTATAAATAAATCTTTATTATTAGAAGATTTATTTATTTCTTATAATTAAATCTTATTAGATGATTTATTTATTTACCATAATTAAATCTTATTATAAGATTTCATTATTGAAAACAGTAGAAAACAGAATCATTTGTGCACTAGACTAAAAAAAAAAAATAATAAAAATTGTGGCTTTCAATTACATGCCTTTACATTCTGAGTTCAAATCCTACAAGGGTCAACTACAGTAAAGCGGAACATGGCTCTATGCTAGGAGATGAGGTGTTAACGTATGAAAGTTTCTTGCTGTGGAGGAGACACCTGGCTACTCGCAGTATACAAGAATGGATGTGAGTTCTTGAGGGGGAGCTGACTGAAAATTTTAAGATGAAGACTGGCCCTGCCTGGTGGTCAGGATTAACCTGCAAGATTCCTGTGCTGGTGCCATGTAAAAAGCACCCATGCGACGCCACATGAAAGTGCCATATGTGGTGCCATGTAAAAGCACCCAGCACACTCTGTAAAGTCCTTGTTGTTAGGAAGGGCATCCAGCCATTGAAACACTGCCAAAGTAGTTGAAGTCTGGTGCAGCTCTTCAGTTTGTTAGCTCTGATCAAGCTGTCCAACCCATGTTGGCATGGACAACAGAATATTAAATGATGATGATATAAGAGAAAAGAAATACTAAATATTCTGTGTAGTTTCTTCTTTACTCTTTGATTTAGCATTCAAACCTCTAATCCTGCCCTTAACTTAACCCTTTAGCATTCAGATTATTTTGTCAAACGAAACACTCATTTATTCACATTGTTTTGAATTAATCATGCGTTATTTCTTCTGTGTCCTTAACCCTTACACATTCAAATTTCTTTATCAAGTGTATGTTAAATGGAAAGCCTCCTCTTAACCCTTTCACATCCGGATTATTCTGTCAAATGTAATGTTTGTTTATTCACACTGTTTTGAATTAAACACACTTTATCTTATAGCTTTGAGATGTCAACGATGGAATTGTTTATTTTTAGAATGATGTTGTTGGGTACGTGTGAGAGGTTTGATCTGGCTGGTTTGAATATAAAACAAGATATTTGAGCTGGATATGACTGGTTTTAAATACCAAAGGATCGATGTAGAAAGGAATGTCGTCCGTACAAAAGCTGACCATCAGAAGCATGTCATATGTATGAATAAATTATTTTGAAAATGGCAAATGTCATTTTTGTCTTTTTCTATAAAATAAATTTTTATTAAATTTTATTCACAACAGACACCTTATCTTGTAGAACCCAAAGATATTTTCATGGAAGCTTTGTGGTTCCTCAGAATCTACTTTTAGAAAAACTGGTATGTCTGTCTTAATGAAGAATTATATGAATTTGAGGATTTTTGTGGTGTCTGTGTTGACAAGAGTCAGTACAGTTAATACTATATAATAATTTCTTCATATATACCTAGGCCTATTCCCCATTTTTTAGGAGGGGATGGCCACAACAAGACACACACCAGTCATTCCATTCATTTCCTAGCTCAAAGAGGCGAGCCCCGTTCTATGCTCGAGTCAAGACATAGAACACAACCCCCAATATCAGCAGTGGGGCCTGACAGCATATGCTGGTTTACCCCCACAGCATCATGAGTACGAAGGTTGGTTAAAGAGGTGTTGGATGTAACACCAAGAGTTAGCACATCATCATCATCATTTAATGTCTGCTTTCCTATGTTTCCATGGGTCAGATGGAATTTGCTGAGGCAAATTTTCTACAGCTGGATGCCTTTCCTGTTGCCAACTTTCACCTAGTCACAGGAAGAGCATCCACATAAGGTAAAACTTACTCATGGCCAGGCATGTTTTTGCAGAATATTGGAAAAGAATGACACTGCTTGTTGGACAGTGACACTCATTTACATGGCAAGTTCACTGTACTCCTTTCATTCTATGTATATATGTATATATATATACATTGGACTTCTTAAAGTTTATATATATAT
>NC_068995.1:10851065-10853346 GCF_001194135.2 Octopus bimaculoides
ATATTGGACTTCTTAAAGTTTTCACCTGCCAAATTTATTCAAGGTTTTGGTCAGCCTGGGGCTATAGGAAAAGATATTGGCTAAGGTGCCATGCAGTGGGAGTGAACTTGAAACCATTTGGTTGAGAAGCAAACCTCTGAACCAAAGTCATTAATAAAAATGAGGTTATGTCACTTAGATTGATGCCAGAAGAGGAAATATTTAATTTTCTTTTGACAGAACACTACATCAAAGGATAGAATATTCTCATATTCTAGCATTCTTTGATGAAGAACTAACTCTTCCTGAAGAAATGACAGATATATTTCTCTCTTCACAGCTCTTTGATGAAGGATTGTAATCCAAAACGTCAGACTTCACTTTGTTATCGCAGCAAAATAATTTATTCTACATTGTTTAATGTTTCTACTTACTATTTACTGACACAGATCATCAAAAGTTTAGAAAAAAAAAAAAAAAGAAAAAGATGTTAGATTTATGTAAGATGAGGAAATAATTAATGTATTTTTCTTGGCAGAACACTATCTCAGAGAATAGTATATTCTCATATTCTGTCATTCTTTGATGGAAGAGTTTTTGCCTGACGGCAGAAATATTTCCTCTTTCCATCGCAAACTAAACATACCAGAGTGACTAAATCTGTTGCATTATTTCCTTTCATCTGGGCAGTGGGGTGTTGGGGGTGTTGGGAGGAATCAAAGAATCTGTTGAGCACCAGACTAAATGCCTCACAGCAATTAATTACCAACTCTTTACAGTGTTAGTTTGAAAAAAACGGTCTCTACATGGTTGCTCAACCTGTTAGAAAGAGCAAGCAAATCTGTCTGCTTGCCTCTCTCTCTCTCTCTCTCTCTCTCTCTCTCTGTCTCACTTCCTTAAATCACACACTTTTTGTCTTAAGTTAGAAAAGGACACATTAGATGATATATTCTGAGATAACTTTATCCAGAAGAGATTGTCATGGCTAGAGGTATTTAATCTAGTTTTTGTACTAAAATCTTACTGGAAACATCTTCGCTGTTCATCCTTCAGGAAACTGGAACTGGAGCCAATAAAATAAGGTTCCAGTCCAGGGTGATAGATTGGCAAAATTATTAGAACACAAGACAAAAAGCTTTGTGGAATTGGTACTTGTGTGAATCTTTACATTCTGAGTTCAACTCTCACCAGGGTCAACTTTGCTTTTCAGTTTTCTGGGGATTATCAAATAAAATACTAAAATACTAATCCTGGATAGTAGATTGGCAGAATGCTCAGCGTGTTGAATAAAATGCCTAGTCATATTTGCTCTAGCTTTTTACATTCCAAGTTCAAATCCCACCAGATCAACTTTGTTTTTCAACCTTGCAGGGCCAATAAACTAAACTGACCAGTGCAGAATAGCAGATCGACTAAATTGTTAGTGTATTGAACTAAATGCTTCTGTGGTATGACTGAAAATTATATTCCTAGGGAGTCTAACCTCCCTAGAAGATTCAGTTATGTTGGGTATGTCTAACCGCATTCACTTACCCTTCCAGAACAATTAACTTCCAATACACTTCAGGTCTTCTTATACACAGATTATTCCTCTCCAGTGGCAGATGATTTGCATTTATCACTCATTTTCATAACCAAATATAACATTTCCTACACAGGCTGCATTCAGTTTAAGTGTATTTTATGATATTTCAAACCAAATTGATGTAGCTTGTTTAAAGAACTAGCTAAATTTTTGACCAAATTATTTCAGCTTGTTTAAAGAACAAGCTAAATTCTCGACAGAATTATTTCGGTTTGTTTACAGAACTAGAAAAAAAAAAACAAAAAAAAACAACCAAAGACTACTTTTATAAGCTTAGAGATAAATTTTCTGTTCAAGAGAAAAGAGAAAAGATAAAACTTTAAGAAAGATGTTTATTCGTGTTTATTCGAAAAATCTCAATGAATTTCTTTGTAGAAGAAACACAAGTAAACTCGGTGAACTTCTGTCATCACAAAATTTTGTTTATTTAGTTGCATTTTATTTTTACCTCTTATAATCAAATCACTTGACTGTAGTGGTGGTGGGAGGAGGTGGGAAAGAGAGGTACAGACACAGGCTTGGGTGAATAGTTAAGGAGTTTGAGTTTATTCTGCAATCAGATTGCTCTGGTTTCGATTCCACAGCATGACATTTTTGGCAAGTGGCGTTTACCAAACCCCTTAGATTGTGAGCGTAATAAGTATATATTGTGAGCGTAATAAGTATATAGAAGCACATTACACACACACACATATACATTTATATATATATATATAT
>NC_068995.1:10853542-10855020 GCF_001194135.2 Octopus bimaculoides
AAATATGCCCCACCACTTGCTTCCCAACCACATGGTTCCAGATTCAGTCCCACTGCATGGCACCTTGGGCAAGCATCTTCTACTATAGCCTTGGGCCAACCAAAGCTTTGTCAGTGGGTTTGTAGATGGAAACTGAAAGAAGCCCATTGTATATATATGTGTGTGTGTCTTTGTTTGTCTACCACCATTGCTTGACAACCGATGTTGGTGTGTTTATGTTCCTGTAACTTAGTGGTTTGGCAAAAGAGATAGGAAGAATAAATACTGGGCTTACAGAGAATATGTCCAGGGGTCGATTTCTTTGATTAAAAGACCTTTTAGGGTGGTGCTCCAGCATGGTCGTAGTCAAATAACAGAAACAAGAAAAAGAACAAAAGAGTAAAAGAATATATTTATTTAGGTACATATGTCCCCGCTTCATGGGTTGTTGTCAAGCTACAGTGGGGAGCTTGCATGTTTCTAAGACCTTGAGAACTATACTGTTTAGGGAGTTTAGCCTCCCTGACATATTAATCATGCTGGGAAGGTGAAAGGGTTGAAGCCAGACTAAAGGGTGTTCCATGGTTATCTAGGTTGAAGTGTTGATGTGGGGTCTGCGGCCCCACCTTGTAAAACCCACAGCCACTATAAAAGCATCAATGAAGAAATTAAAGCAAATCTGACAGTTCTAGGGATCAGATGGACCTTTCAATGCGAGAAATGAAGCATTGTAGGGTGAAGGTGAAAAGGACTTTGGGTAATGTGACCTGAGAAATGAAGTGAGATTGAGATGAAGTTGATACATAGAAAGACCCTAGACAGAGCTGAATGTTAGGAGTCCATTGACAGTCTACACTCACTTAGGGATCAAGGGCCTAAGTAAGAGTGAATGGGGTATTTGAGTATTTTTTGTTGGTTTACATCATAGAAAAGAACCCAACAAGCAGTGCTTTAGAAGCACAGCCCCTAGTAGACATCAGGTTGGACAATCCCTGGACATTCCATTCCCACCATTTGTAATACAGTGAAAGAGTGATCAGCCTGTTGTTCATAAATTGCAATACAGAACGAATAAAAAAAATTGATATGAAATAATAACAATGATACAAAACAAACAAATAAATATATCTAGTAATCTATGTTATGACAGTCTTACTAAGCTAACAAAATTATTGAGCAAAGTATTATATTTGACGCCTGATATAATGGCACTATTATTAACTTATAAACTGGAGTGTACGGGGAGAGAGTAGAGTGGAGGGTAAATATTACTGCAAATTCAAATAAACTAAATTTAAAGAGTCATACGAAAACTGGTGCATAGTTACATAGATGATATAATGATATGTTTCTGATGAGACAGTTGTATTCAAGTCACAGACATGAAATATGTGTGCATCTGTGTGTATATATATATATATATATATATATATATATATACACACAGACGCACACATATTTCATGTCTGTGACTTGAATACAACTGTCTCATCAGAAAC
>NC_068995.1:10855738-10856406 GCF_001194135.2 Octopus bimaculoides
TATATATATTCACTCATATACATACATATGTATATATATGTATGTATGTATGTACTTACTCGTATATGTATTCACTCATACATACTTTGCAAAGATCAATAAGTTTTCTATTTGATTTGTTAATCTAGAGAAAGTAGATATAGACGACTGATTTATGGAAGTTGCTTTAGTTGTTGTTGTTGTTGTTTTCATTTAGCCCCAGGTTGTCAGTCCTGATGGAGAAGACTTATGATCAAAGGAATTCTCATTTAATCAAAATTTTTTGAACTCACTAAATTACACATACAAGATGGTGGTGTATTTGTATTTACTAATGTCAAACCCTTCCCTGCGGTCATTCAATTCATAATCAGCATCACTGCTTCCCTACATACATACATACATGTCTGTCTGTATATCTATCTATCTATCTATCTATCTATCTATCTATGTATGTATAGTAATAATAATAATAATACTCCTTGGATGGAATTTATAGATATCTTAACGCATTGCTACACACATTTCCACAAATTATATGCTTCTTAAGACCATAGCCCATATTCCTGGGATAATTACAGTACAATCCATAGTATCCATGGACATTGGGTAGATCATGTTCATGCATTCATTTCTTCAGGCAATAAAACTGGTATTCCCAGTTGGTATCATTAGGCTGTAGCTGACAC
>NC_068995.1:10856603-10858659 GCF_001194135.2 Octopus bimaculoides
TATATATATATATATATATATATATATAATAATCGAAATATATGTGTGTGTGTGTGTGTGTGGAGTGGACATGGCCACACACACACATACACATCAGCAACATTTGTCAATTTCTTGAAGATGAGGTCATATATATATATAGAACAGGTTTCTTTTAGTTTCCATTTACCAAATCCACACACATAGCTCTTGTTGGTCTGGGGCTATTGTACAAGACTACTGCACAGTGGGACTGAACCTGAAACCACATGGTAGCAAAGCTGGGTTCTTAACCACACAGCCCTGCCTGTGCCTATATATATATTTCAAAATGTAACCACATGTAAATAGTTGGTGATTTTTTTCCCCCTCTGTCTTCCTTTTCTATTGGACTTTCCTCTGTTTCTGACGAAGAGCTTTGCTCGAAATGTTAAACCATCTTTCTTTCCTTCCCTGAGCGTCTGCTAATACTTTACATGTACCGCGTCCTCGCATTGTTGTTTTCTCTGTGTTTGTTCTTCGTTTTTTTTATTAACTATATATATATATATATATATATATATGTATGTATGTATATGTGGGTGCTGAAGGTTTACTGGCTTTAAGGGTATCGCAAAAGACCTGGTTGGTGGCCCAACCTTCTGAGTTCTTTCTATAGGGTTTAGAAAAACTGAAGGACCACTGCAATAAGTGTGTGAATTTGAGAGGAGACTATGTTGAATAAAATCATAAGTAACTGGTTCGCCTGTATTTTGTTTTACTCCAAGCACCCCCTCATATGTATAAATACATACATACATACATGTATATATATATATATATATATATATATATATATATATATATATATATATATTATATACACACATATATGCATGTATCTCTCATTCATTCATTCATTCAGTTTTATTTCTGTTTTTCTATACCAGCATGTGTTTGAAGGATATGCTACTGAGATATTACTTTACACGCCGATGTTGTTCCTGACATTAACCTTCACCTGCTTTTCAACTAAAGGACCCCTCTTATACCACATAGCTTTGAAGGCATGCTGCTAAAAGATGATTTGTTGGCAGCAGAAAGCAGAAAAAAAAAAAAAAAAAGAAACATATTCAACAAAACCATTCTAATAAAACTAATAAAACCACTTCCTTTTCGCTTTTCAAAGAAAATATCAGATTTCACAGTAACGAAGATGCAAAGCTTGAAATCTGTATTTTCAATAAGAACAAAAAAAACAAAACAAAAAAAAAAAGAGAATAGAATGTTTGAATAAATTATTCTTTTACTAGTTTCAATCACTGGACAGTGACCATGCTGGAGCAATGCCTTCAAGTGATTTAGAGGGCCATGCTGATCTTGTTACTTATTTCAGTCTGGTGTTTATTTTATTGATCTTTAATTGTCAAACAGCTAAGTTGTGGGACACAGACAGATACAACATAAGCAACTCTAGTTTTTAGACTTGTAAATATAAACACAGCTATGGACACAGAACCACTTATTCTGTTGCTATATCTATTTATGGCACACCCACTTTGGCGGTCTATAGGCAGTCTGTTTGTCTTATCGTCTCAAAGACAGTTTTGTTTTTGTTGGTATCTCTCTTTCTCCTAAGAAATCATCATCATCATCATTTAACGTCTGCCTTCCAAACAGGCATGGGTGGATATATATATATATATATATATATATATCTATATATATGTGTGTGTAAAATTAAAAATTTAAGAGAGAGTTTTGACGCTGATATCTATATATATATATATATATAGACATTATATACTCTTTTACTCTTTACTCTTTTACTTGTTTTAGTCATATGACTGCAGCCATGCAGGAGCACTACCTTTAGTCGAGCAAATCGACCCCAGGGCTTATTCTTTGTAAGCCTAGTACTTATTCTATCGGTCTCTTTTGCCGAACCACTAAGTTATGGGGCGTAAGCACACCATCATCGGTTGTCAAGCGATGGTCGGAGGACAAACACAGACACATATATATATACATGTACATATATACGATGGGCTTCTTTCAGTTTCCGTCTACCAAATCCACTCACAAGGCTTTGGTTGGC
>NC_068995.1:10858669-10861131 GCF_001194135.2 Octopus bimaculoides
TATATATATATATATATATATATATGGGGAGAGTAAGGCACATGGACTAGTGGTAAGGAGTATCAAACTCGCAATCATGAGATTGTGGTTTCAATTCCAGTCATGTCTGTAAAACTGTAACTGTGTTCTTTCAATATGAAGGAGTAGTAACTCGACCCCTAAAAGATGCCCTGATCCCTGATCTGCACACACATACGTATATGTTATAGTCCCTCGAAGCCTAAAGCCTGATTTTTGTGTAAACCCACTTTTTTTCTCATGATGACAATTTTCTGGCCCCAACAATCTTGTCGTAATGGGGTCACACTGGATTCGTTTCATAAATTCTGTAATCAGCTATGAAACAAAACTGGTTGAAAGATTCATAACAAAACAAACATGTTAAATAAATGGTGAACAGAATGCCATTTTTTTTTGTGGGTAACGATGGTGGAGGTGTTGGAGTTGGTAGTGATAACATTTTGTAATCAACTAACGAAAATAATTGCATTCTCTTTAGCACTGTCTCGACATGTTTGTTTTGTTAGGGATCCCCCCAGCCAATTTTCTTTTGCGTGTATTCACGTAGGAGACAAGGGAGGTGGAAGAAGACAGTAAGTTTAAGAAGTTCCAAAACCTTTATTTCAGAAATGCCAGTTGAATATTTTTGCTTTATTAATCTTGTATTTTTTCTTCTTTTTTTTTTATATTTTCTATTTTAACTAAAAAGTCACTATTGAAGACTTATATCTTGTTGAACTGGTAAGAATAACAAGCAATCTATTCACGTACACACACAAACACAGGCATTGGCAACTATTATGCATATATACACATGTGCACACACACACACACACACACATACCATACTGGCATGCAAAATGGACATTAAATGATGAGGATGATGATGATAACACACAAATCCAAAGAACAATAATTATATATATATATATATATATATATATACATACATATATCTATATATATATATATATACAGAGAGAGAGGGAGAGGGAAAGAGGGATGGAGAAGGAGGAAGAGGGAGTGCTGTTTCTGCTGTAAGATGCAATTATGCAATGCATTCACTTAAATAATCTCTTATTGTGCTTTGTACTTGAATAACACTTTTCTCTGAAGCATATGTATATTGAGGTTCAACATCATATTTTTACTATTGTTATGCCTAAGCAGTACATTATATACAAACATATATACATACATATATACATACATACATATATATATGTATGAGTTTAATATGGAAGGGTTTGCGCTGAAATTTTCTAGTGTGTCATGCAATCACACAGTGGCATTTTTGTTATATAATTTATGATAATATATTATTTGTGCACATACAGACATCCACACATATGCACATGTGCATGTGTGAGCGTGTGTGTGTACGTGTGTATATATATATCATCATCATCATCATCATCATCATCGTCATTTAACGTCCCTTTTCCATGCTGACATGGGTCAGACAGTTTGATCGAGGACTGGTGAGCTAGCAGGCTGCACCAGGCTCCAATCTGATCTGGTGACGTTTCTACATCTGGATGCCCTTCCTAACGCCAACCACTCCGACAGTGTAGTAGGTGCTTTTTACATTCCACTGGCATCGACCATGCTCGAATGGTACTTTTTACATGCCACATGGCACGGGTGCCAGTCAGGGGGCACTGGCATCGGCTATACTCGAAAGGTGTTGTTTATGTGAGACTGGCAATAAAACATACACACACACCAAAAGAAATACATAGGGATGACTCTACTATCTTGGTATTTAGCACTCTCTTTAGACCACTTCCGCACTGTATACACCTGCTACATCTATGTCTAATATCTGTGTATGTTTGTGTGTGTGTGGGGGGGGGGGTTGTTTTGATAAACTAAATAATTTCCTCATACATAAAAATTTCGAGTAGTTGACATTAGCTATGTATATGTGTGCGAGTGCATGTATGACTTTGTGCATGCATGCATGCATGTGTGTGCGTGTGTGTGGTTGCATGTGTGTATTACAAGAAGCTCAGAGCAGCGATGACAGAAATTAGTAAAGGTTTGGTAGAATAAACTCTATTACATATTGAGTACTTTACTTCCCATTTCTGCCATCAACACACATACAGTTATGGCCAAAAGTTTGGAACATTTAAAAAAAAAATTAAGATTCTTATGCCCAATATATGCTCTGACCATTATAAATTTTGGCATTTAGTATAAAAATTCCAATTTTCAGATCTATGGTCCAAACTTTTGGTAATGACTGTATATGCATGCATGTGCACACACACACACACACACACATTCATGCACACAAACAAAAGAGTAATGTCATTTCTTGAACATATAAGACAATTCGCCAATAACAATAATTTCTCTGGGCTTTCTTGACTATTTTCCCTTTTTGTGTTTGAACAGGAGAATCTATCCCGAAATATTACAAGGTAATAAAAAGCAATCCATACAAGGTAATAAAA
>NC_068995.1:10862927-10869679 GCF_001194135.2 Octopus bimaculoides
TAAATAAAAAATTATTACATTGTATCTTTGCTTCATAACTTGGAGAAATATGCAACAGTTACAAAACAGAATATAAAAAAAAAGGACAAAAGAAAAGAAAAAGACGGAAAACGCCGATATTAAAACTGTTGAAAATCCAAATGAAAATCAGGGTGTGGCAGTAGTGGTAATGGTAGGGGTAGGGAAGTCTTCAAAATTTAATAACTAAAAATAAGATGTATTTACAGAATATGAAATTAAAATATTTTGCTGTTTTTTATGTTTTTAAATATATATTTTTTAATATATTGTTTTACTATGTGGGCATCTAGTTGTGGTGGTGGTAGTGATAGTGGGGTGAGGTTTACTTGTTAGAGAGAAATGTTTTTACAGCTGGATGCTTTTCCAACTTTCTAAGCCACTCGACCATGAAATCGGAGTAGAAACCAGTTTTGTGTGTGTGTGTGTGTTAGTGCACATGTGTTTAGTCATGCAAACTAGAGCAATCAGAATTAGATGTATTGCTCATGGTTGCAAAACATTAGGATGGAAGTGTGATTTGAACTTACATCTGTGCGATCAATAATCCATTGTCTAAAATCACTCCTTTGTTCGGAAATAGAATAAGCAAAGGGCAATAATTCGAATGAACCAGTGGGAAACATTTCAATAAACATAATTCTTAAGGAGTTGTTGTATTGAATAATGTATGGGAAAAATTCTGAATTAAAATTTTGGGTGGAGAAAGGAAACAAATACCTAGTGGGAATCATTAGCAGCTCTCAAAGATAAAGAAAGCTAATGTCAAAAAATTAAGACTCAATTTCACAAAATTAATTTACATGCTAAGGATGGTAAAACCTGGTTATCGTCTGCAGGTAAGATGGATAACTGCAAACATGTTTCTGCCTCATTAGACCTCATTAGAACATCACAGTCTAATCAAGCTGACTCTAATCAATCAACAACGGAGTTTTATGTAGAGAAAAATAGTTACAAAGAGAGTTTCTGCTGTGTTTATTTATATTTACACTTACTTTTATTTGTTCCAGCCAGAGGGCATGGCCATGCTGGGGCACATCCTTCATAAAGATTTCTAATTTAGGTACAAGCTAAGCTGTTTAAGGAGAGAGCATTAATTGATACCACTGACCACTGTACTTGACTGGTAGTTTATATTATTAACCCTGAATGGATGAAAAGCAGAGTTGACTTCAGTGGTATTTAAACTGAGAACATAAAGAACTAGAGTGACCAGTAAAATCTAACCTTGCATTGAACACCAATAGCAACATGGGTGGAATAGGTCTATAATACTTCTCCGTGGTCTTGAGCTCATGCTATGAGATGTTTTGAGCTTTTATGAGAAGCTTGATGTTCATGCTATAAATACTATTTTGAAACTCTTTCATAGTTAAGATGTTGGTGCTAAGGCAGCGAGCTGGCAGAAACGTTAGCACACCAGGTGAAATGCTTAATAGTATTTCGTCTGCCGCTATGTTCTGAGTTCAAATTCCACCGAGGTCGACTTTGCCTTTCATCCTTTTGGGGTCGATAAAATAAGTACCAGTTACGCACTGGGGTCGATATAATTGACTTAATCCGTTTGTCCTTGTTTGTCCTCTCTGTGTGTAGCCCCTTGTGGGCAGTAAAGAAATAAGATGTTGGTGCTATAGAAAAGAAGGGTCTCAACAGAAGCCCTGAAATATTTGATTACTAAAATTTCTGAAGTTTTTCACAGCAGCTCTAGGCTTGTCTCTTGTGCATCAGAAAGTCTTTGTTACTCACAGCAACACAGGATTCAGTGTTCTTAAAGTTGCTGAACTCCATGAATTGTGAGCCATCATTGGAACTAACTGGTATGTGACTATCTGCTCCTTTGTGGTTGAAGAAAAGATTGTTGTCAAGTTTGGTCTTACGTAGCTCTGATTTACCAAGAAGCAACCCAAAATCCAGACATTGGCCAGTAATTTTCTCCCACACAATATGGACCTGTGAGGAATCTCACTGGTTGTTTAATTCTCATTGACTGATCCTGAAGGCAGCAATGCTTATTTTCAGAGATGCTGTTGCCAAGTTGAAATAGAGAATGAAGACCATTCAGCTACATTGATATTATTGGCAGAAACACTTTGTATAAAATTGAGGATATAGCAAAGCTGATGGAGATCAGAGACGTTTAGTGAAGCATTATGAAATGCATCTAGGTTATGACTGCTTAAAGAAATAGCCAAAATTTTTCATAACCCTTAAAAGATCTTTGTGGATCGATCAAAGCAGGTTTGAACAAACAAATGAGGTCCAGTAACATGTCAGCAGTTGTGCCCCTTATCTATAAACACAGATCGGATTTACTCCATTAGGTACATGAATAATTAATTTTGAGGAACTAATCCTTAATCTTTATAAATTATCACCCTATTTTTACTGAGAGTTGCTAACAATTGTTGCTAAGTATTAAAAGGGTTAACGTGATCTAGAAGAAAATAAAACGGGGAAAAATAATAATAATAATAAAAAAAAAACAATGACCTGAAACAGCCTGTCATTTGTTATAGCAAAGAGTTCAGTAGTGTGAAAATATATAAAGTGATTTGTCTGAAGAGGTTTAGAAAATTATATGGCTAATGATTCGCTAACATTTTTTTCTTTCTTTTTCCTTTTCTCTCTATATTCCACTGATGTTAAAATGTGCTAAACACTGTTTGAATGACAAGACTGCTGAATCATTAATTCAGTCACTAATATCAACTGGCATTTGATACATCCATGGTGCTTATCAATATTGACCATCGTTATTTAATTGCTAGTTTCCCTTCGTACAAGATATTGGTCTGTTTTCTTTATTTTTATTTTGTTTTTTACTTTTTGTGTTCGCCTCCTGTCTGTCTGTCTATCCAGTTATTTATTTTATTTACTTTGTTTTTTTTCTTTTCTATACCTTTTTTTTTCTGTGCGTATGTGTCTGTGTTTTTTTTTTGCTGATATGTATCATCGCAGTATAGAAAGCATGGGTGTCAAGATGTCATTAAATTTCATTAATTTCTAACAAAGTAGTAAGATAAAGGGGGAAACGAAAATGGAGTTTGGCAGAGATAGTAGATTTGATCTCTGGTTGAAATGTCTAAATGCCTAACAGATTTTAAATGAGGCAGCCTTTACGTGAGGTGGTGGACCAACAGAACTGTTCAAGCATTGTAGAAAAATATCTTGTGATATATGCTTTGCCCAATTCTTCATGTTCTGAATTTAAATACCACTGAGGTTAACTTTGCCTATTGGGTTAATAAAATAACCTTTCTGGGGTTAATAAAATAAAGCACCAGTTTAGAGTAGAGAGCTGGCAAAATTATAAGAGTGCCACAAACTGTCTTTTGGTATTTGTTCTGCTCAACTTTTTATGTTCTGAATTCAAACCCAGCCGAGGTTAGTCTTAACTTTTGTCCTCCTGGGGCCAATAATGAAAACATAAATCCAAGGCAGTGGCGTGGCAGAATTATTAGAGTCCTGCCTGACTCTTTATGATTTCAGTTCAAATCCTACCCAAGTCAAATTTGCCTTTTATTCTCTTTGAGTCAATAAAATAAACTTTCAGTCCGGGCCAGTACATTGACAAAATTGTTTGAGCATTGGACAAAATAACTTGCAGTATTTATTCTACCCAACTCCTTCCATTCAGAGTTCAAATCCTGCAGCGATCAACTTTGCCTTTCATCCTTCTGGGGGTGATAAAATAGTTTATGTCAGTTTAGCAGAATTATTAAGAGTATTGGGTAAAATGCCTTGTGATGTTTATTCCAGTTCTTTCACATTCTTAGTGGTTAGGCAGGAATGGTAAGCTTGTTTGTATCCTGCCAATGAAATGGTATCTTTGAAGAAAAAACACACATAGACAAGAAGGCAACAGGAAGTCACCTTGTATATTCCTCTGAAAACTTCCATGACAAACATAGAGTAGTTGCCAGGAATCTCACCAGGGGGCATTCATTAACTTGATGGAGTAATAAAAGGAAGCCTATACAGAGTCTCATAAGCTGTTAGACATAACAACCAAATATTCCTCAAATCGCCCTCTCTTCACTTCCTTTTTATTTACATAAATGAAGCACATTAAACAGAAGACAGGATTGTCACGATTGGAATGTCTTTGATTATAAGTTTACTTAATTAAGGCTGACCGGGGACAAAAAACAACAATAATGAGAACAAAAACAACAAAATCATGGAAATTAGTCTTTATGTGGTTGCATGAGCTGCTAGAAAGAGTAACCTAACCTACCTTTAATTATTCCCTAATTACTTAAAAAAGTAGGGGCATACTGGATAGAGTAGTCTTAGATACACTGAATACAATGTGTGGTGGTCATGGATGGGATGGCTAGAGAAAGTGAGAAACCCATTGAGAGAGAGAGAGAGATAGATAGATATAGAGAGAGCCAGTTCTTAATTGGCATTACTGTCTTCATAGATGGCCTTCAAGACAACATGGTTCTTTCATCTGTCTATCAAGGGTGCCAAATAAGAGCTGCCTTGGATCATGGCAATCTGTCCAACTCTAACCTATACCATCATGGAAAGCAGATGTAGACTGATGCTGCTGATTGTGTGTGTGTGTGTGTGGGGGGGGGGTAGCATCCTCATCATTTGGTATCCACCTTCCTATGTTTTTATGGAGCACATGCTTAATGTGCTGAAGCAGGTTTCCTACACCTGGATGTCCTTCCTGTTGCCAATTCTCATCTGTTTCCAAGCAAAGGTTCTATTTCCTCGTGGCCTGACATGTTTTTCATAGAAGACAGGAAATGGTCAACATCACTTGGTATGGTGATGCTTGTTTGCAACCACCACATGATGTCAAGATAAGGACACACACACACACACACACCAATAGCTACTATAACAAAAAAAATTCCAACTCAAATAAGTGATATATAAGTGTATGTGAATACATATATATGTGTTGTATACAAACGTGTGTGTGTATGTATAGATGTGTGTTCACACACACACACACATATATATATATATATATATATATATATATATATATATATATATATATAGCTGCCCTAATTCTTCGAAACACTTAGTTTAGAATGGTGGCAGCTGATGAAAGAAATATTCTCTACGTGGCCTGTTTGTTTTCTGTGCTCTGTTTATGTTCTGTTTTTCATTTTGTCTACGTTTTTTTTTTGTGACGTCCTGTACCCAGATATGCATCTATATATACATGTAGATGTAGGTATGTACATACATGTACGTATATATGCATATACTCACATATTATTTGTATTATATATATATATACACATGCACATACTAACAGACTGAGATATGTGGTGTATTGCTGGACTTGAGAAGACCCCCACCGCCCTTCACAACAGAATTGAGATTTTAAAACCAAGGTGCTATGTAAAAAGCATTGGGTGCTGGTGCCACATAGAAGGCACTTAGTACACTCTGTAAAATGGTTGGCATTAGGAAGGGCATCCAGCTGTAGAAACCAAGCCAAAACAGGCTGTGAAACCTGGTGTGGTCACTGGCATTGCCAATTTCTGTGAAGCTGTCCAATCCATGCCAGCATGGAAAATGGACGTTAAATGTTGATGATGATGAGGAGGAGGATGATGATGTACGTATATATATATATATATATATATATATATATATATATATATATATATATATATATATATATATATATATATATATATATATGTCTGTGTGTGTATATATATATATATATATATATATATGTGTGTATATATGAATGTGTGTGTGAGTATCTATCCTATGAATGATAGAACTAGATAGGAGTATAAATAGAGAGATAAATAAAGTGTGAGAAGGAGAGAGAGAGAGAGAGAGAGAGAAAGAGAGAGAGAGAGAGAGAGAAAGAGAGAGAGAGAGAGAGAGATGGAGAGTAAATAGAAAGAGAAAGACTGTTTGAGTAATAGGATAAAGCAACAATTCTTTGGGGACTTGGAGACAATATATATGATAACAATAACAATAATAAACAAAACAAAGACTATAAGAATACAAAAGCAACAAAAATTAAAAATAGAAGACAATTTACAGATCAGCCTGGCAGAATCAGTTGTCATCAAAGCCCAAAGAAGCATGACAAAACAAACAGATATTGAGTGATAACGATAACACATTGATAATGAATAACTATTACTCTGCCATCATATCTGACAATAGTGACAGCATAACGGTCAGTTGTCTCTGAGAGAATAAAAGCCAATTATTTCACATTTAGAAAATAATGTTTGACTTAGTATAAAAATACAGAAAAAAAAAAACCCACCAAAAAAACACAAAACGTTTATTTAGTTTTGTTCATTTTTTGTTTGTTTTTGTGTTTATAGCAAGTCTAAAGTGAACCGGAACTTATATTAATTGCTTTCGGTATATAAATATTTCAGCCATTTTCTTCAATTTTATTATTATTATTATTATTATTATTATTTTGTTTTTTTTTCCATTTGACATTTTGCTCTCTCTTTTATTAGTTTCAGTCATTGAACTGTGGCCAAGCTGGTGCACCGCCTTTTTTTTTTTTTTAATAAATATTTTTTTGTTTTTTGTGTTTTATTTTTCACTTGATGTTATTGATTGTAGAAACTTTGTCGAGCACAAGTTTTATTGATCTCAGTTGGTAAAAGGAAAGGTTAAGTTGACCTTGGCATAAAGGGATGTAATCAAAGTATGAAGCCATCATTTGAGCTTGCACTGGATACTGGTTTCTAATTTTAGCACAAGGCCAG
>NC_068995.1:10869895-10872346 GCF_001194135.2 Octopus bimaculoides
TATATATACATGTACACGATGGGCTTTTTCAGTTTCCTTCTACCAAATCCACTCATTAGGCTTTGGTCAGCCCAAGACTATAGTAGAAGACACTCGCTCAAGGTGCCACGCAGTGGGACTGAACTCAGAACCATGTGGTTGGTAAGCAAGCTACTTACCACACAGCTGGGGTACCAATATTAGCTTTATACCTACATATTTATCATTCTTTAACAAGAATAGTATCGACAGTGACTATGAACAATTAGCCAGCTAAACCATTATTGAACTGTCTGATGATAACTTAGCTGGTGAAAACTTCAAAGTTACTGTCAATACTAATTTTGTTAAAAAACAACAAACTTGTACTTTACCAAAAGTATTGAGTAATCCTTCAGTTTAATGTAAAATTGTTTTTATTGTACCATAAAAACAAACATTGATATATATAGCCCCCCCCCACACACACAATAAGAAGCATTAGACATGGCTTGTAGGCAAGGCTGTGTGATTAAGAGATTTGCTTCACAAACCTATAGCTTTAGGTTCAATTCCACTGCACATTATCTTGGCCATATGCCAACTAATGCCTTGTGAGTGAAATCGGTTGATGGAAACTGCTTGGAAACATGGGAAGAGTCAGCAGAAGAGGAGAGTCCATGAAAAGATATTAGGAGAAAAAAGTGGTTAAGTCTGATCTTAAGAAACTGCACTTCACAATGGAGGAGGTGATGAAAGACTGTAACAAGATGTGAGATGCTGTGAGGAAATAGACCCATCAAACCCTTGCTAGCATGGAAAAAAAATGTATGTAAAACTGGTGATCATGATGATGATGGTGGTAGTTATGATGATGATGATGGCAGTGGTGAGGTTATGATGATGATGATGATGATGATGATGATGACAATGATGATGATAGTATGTGTAGCTAGGGTTACATTACCCAATGGTAAGTTGATAGCTGAGCGAGATTTGGCTGCTGTTTCTAGCAAGCCAAGCCAAGCCACCACATAAGGCTGCTCCCTTCTCTCCACCGCTTTCTCCCTCTTGGCATGTGACTGAAGTAATTTACTTGACTGGCAAACATCGTACAGTTGAATGGTTAGTGATATGATAAGTATCCGGCTGAGCAACAATTGGTCTAACCAAAACAACCATCCTAAACAACGCTACCATAGAAATATGGATGCACAAAAGAGCAATAAATAAATAAATGAATACATAAAACAAGCAAAAGAAAATGTTACTGAACTTATCAAAAAGCTTAATCAATTCACGAGGAGCCAAAGTATTGAGGGTGTTTTTTTGTATGCTTGTTTGATTTTTTTAATTTAATTTTCTTTCTTCTTTTTATATGGATCAGGACTGGAATTAAAAACATGTCCCTTCCTTGATTTATTAAAAATATATCTGCATAATACAGACTGACTAATTAATGTTTGGAGACTCACTTCTTCTCAAAAGGGATACTGCTTCCATCCTGGAAGTAATATCCATAATCAGATTGTTTCAATGTTAAACAAAACAAAGCAAACAAACAAAAAAAATTCTTTTATATTCTTTGATGTTTATTGAGTAGTATTTAAAAAAAAAAAGAAAAAAACCCCAGAAAACAACAACACAGGAGTGGTTTGTGCTACAAATACATAAAAATGATTATAGAATTCCCAAAAGACTCCTTATGATCAAACACTAAGAAATTGAACCAATCAGCAAGTTTCTCAAGAAATCAATCAGTGTGCTAGAAATAACAGCCAAATTTTCTGCAAACTATTTCCTGCTGTTTTAAAATAATAATAAAAAAAAAAATGCCTAAGAATGTATTGGATAAGGTAGTATATACTAATGAGCTTATTATATACCAGGTGTGAGAAACAGGTAATCATCAGGTGGGCCACACCACCAAAAAAAATTCGAGGTAATTTTTGATAGGTGCAGGCATGGTTGTGTGGTATAAAGTTTTCTTCCTAACCACATGATTCCAGTTTCAGTCCCACTGCATGTCACCTTGAGCAAGTGTCAACTACTATAGCCATCTAAGTAGATCTGGTAGAAGGAAACTGAAAGAAGTCCGTCGAATATATATATATTCTTTTATCCTTTTACTTGTTTCAGTCTTTTTGACTGTGGCCATGCTGGGGCATCGCCTTAAAGGATTTTAGTCGAAGAAATCACACCCAGGACTTATTCTTTGTAAGCCTAGTACTTATTCTATTAGTCTCTTATGCTGAACAGCTAAGTTATGGGGACATAAACACATCAACATCAATTGTCAAATGATGGTGGGGAGACAAACACGGACACAAAAAGACACACATAAATATATACATATACATATATATATATATATATATATATATATATATATATCAATTAGAAAATGGAGGATAATATGCTGAACCCAACGACTTGCAGACAGTGTATACCGTTGAATTTATTAGCTTAATTTGTAACTAAAGTGACAAAAAA
>NC_068995.1:10872356-10873929 GCF_001194135.2 Octopus bimaculoides
TATATATATATATATATATATATATATATATATATATATCAATTAGAAAATGGAGGATAATATGCTGAACCCAACGACTTGCAGACAGTGTATACCGTTGAATTTATTAGCTTAATTTGTAACTAAAGTGACAAAAAAACCCACAAAGTACAAGTGTTTGTGACAAACCATGTTATATTGACAACCGGGTTTACAAATAAAGGTACATAAGGAATTTGAGAATAAACATAAACTTAATCTTACAGCTGTTTCGGCCTAGCTTTGGCATGCCCCATTCTATCCGAATAGTTCCTGCTGGAGTAATTAGCGGATGAAATGCTGAAATGGGAGTACATGCACAATTCAGAGATTCACAAAGAATTATTTTTATTTTTATTTTATTTTTATTTTTGTTTTTGTTTTTGTTTCTATTTCACTTTTGTTTTTATCTCTTACTGTATATTTGTATGGAATTCTTTGTCCAAGGTGCTATGCAATGGGACTGAACCTGGAACCATGTGGTCAAGGAGCAAAATTCTTATCGCACAATCACATCTGTGCCATTGTTAGCCCTTTTGACACCAACCTGCCTGAGATCAACCCTTGGTTCCATGATACAAATTTATCATTCAAAAGTGATCTAAATTAAAATATTCCATTAAAATTTCATGTTAATTAATACTCCATACACTTTCATAATGCTTAGTAAATCAAACTTTGTCAGCTTGATAATGATAAAGTTCTTTTACTAAATTCAGCATCATTTTCAAAATTAACCGAAAGCAGTGTATTTCAACAGGAATATGGTAACAAAAAGGATTCAAGCAAAGCCACAACACATATAGAGAAAACAGATCGATCATTTGAGAATTCAACACAATAGATCAGATACGATTTTAATATCACATACAAGTGTGTCTACATAGCAAACCACATCATACTGCGGTGTTTTTATTGTATCGAATATGCTGAATACCCTTTTAATGTCCAGCCAGAATCAGCTTGATATGATATGTCCAGAGGATTTAATGGTGATTGCAACAGAGAAATACCAGATGGAATTTGATTGGCTAGATGCTAGTTTTTGATTTCTTGGGATTTATTGTAGTATACAGTATCGTAGCAACTCACCAGAGAATTTAGGTCTATAGAGAAGAAGCAGATTTTATGGATAATGTGGTACGTAAAGGCATTTTTGCATTTATCTGGATTAGATGGGAGATAAGAGAAATTTGGAATTGCGCTGTTTGTTGAGTTTTGGTATTTTCTTAGAACGTGCAACTATTGCAAGGAATTGGACATATATGTACAGGGACTGCGCAGAATTTAACTGATTAATTCAATTAAGATTAGGTTTTTGGAACAGCTTTTGTGATATTCCTGGCATAAAAGACTGTTAGTTCCTCTCTCTGGCTTCCTTTAACTGCAGTTGGATTTCATGCATGTATATATATGCATGTGTGTATATATATATATATATATATATACATATATACCTAAATGTATATATATGTGTGTGTGTGTATGTATGTGTATATATATATATATATATATATATATATACAATATAAATATATACAAATATACAAATATA
>NC_068995.1:10875448-10880159 GCF_001194135.2 Octopus bimaculoides
ATATATATATATATATATATATATATATATATATATATATTTGTGTGTGTGTGTGTTTGTTCCTCACCATCGCTTGACAACCAATGCTGGTGTGTTTAAGTCTCCATAACTTAGCGGTTCAGCAAAAGAGAACGATAGAATAAGCACTAGGTGATGCTCCAGCATGGCCACAGTCAAATGACTGAAACAAGTAAAAGAATTAAAGAATATATCCTGTGATCTACATTATGTAATATGTCCTTCATTTTGAAGATGCTTGCATATATTTTGAGAGGCAAGTTTAGCTGCCATTTCAAATGTACTAAATATATCTGTGATGTATGTTACCAAATACGTCCTTCATTTTCAAAACGCTTGCATATAATTTCAGAGGCAGGTTTAGCTGCCACTTCTAGCACGTTCACAAACCATGTAGAATCTACCTCGTTGACTCATTAATACGGCAGTAGAAGAAATTATTTGATGCAAAGCCTAATTCTAAAGTTGGAAGAATCAAGATTCTAGTCTCGACACATACGGGGGTTTTACAGCTGTCACGAGTGTGACATGAAAATATGTGATTGCGTTGTAATCAGCATAACATACCACGCGTGTCGAGGGGGGGGGGAAGAGTGGAGGAGGGTGGAGGAGCAGGCAGAGGAGATGTCGTTAGGATACACTTGTTAATTTGACAGGCTGAGCAAATTGACAGATATTCTGTACGATCAAATTAGTGAAAAGTTTAGGGATATACAGAGAAGGTCTTAAGCCAGATGTCCTGAGAGATAATTTTCCAACCGATATTTCTGTGCCAGTTGTTATTCGTTCTTTTTATTTTTGTACCTTTTCCTGTGTTTATTTATTTTTTTGTTTGGGCTGCCTGGCCACCCCTTACTTTTTTTTTTCTTTACTAAACTATATTTAAGCAATATAGTTAATTTGCGTGTATATTTTAAAGCGAGACAAGTGAGTCGAGGGTTAGGGAAGAACTGAATCAAAAGGCTTTGCTGATGTCAAATACATTTAGTGTTTTTCTGTGATGGTACCACGCTAAAGGTTAAAAACGGATCATTTGAAAGTACAAAAGCCAGCACCGTGGGTCAGAAAGGGGAAATGCGATAGTTTACATTCAGAATGAAGAATTTTCTGAATAATTGGACGGGAATATATACGTAAAAGAGCCTGTTGTTGTTGTTGTTGATGTTGATGTTGTTAAAACTGTTGTTTTAACCCAGAACAGCACTGGCAGAGTAGAACTAGGAAGAAAACAGTTCCGTCCATGACTATCAAGTCTGATTTTTTTTTGTTTAGTTTTACATAAAACTAGATTATCCAATATCATTACTTCTCTTCTTCTTGTTTTTTTTTTTTTTCCTTTCAGGCATATCCTATCTAGAATTATACTGTCCAATGTGCTTTTCCTATTTTTCGAATAATAAGGAGTGATTTCAGGGAGATTTGGCTGCTATTGCTAGCAAACAGAGAGACCGTATAAAAGGTCTGTTGTAGGCTTTGTCTTTAATTTTATCTTTTACTTGCTTCAGTCATTAGACTGCGGCCATACTGGGGCACCGCCTTGAAGAATTTTGGTTAAACAAATCGACACCAGTACTAAATTTGTTCAAAGTCTGGTACTTACTCTATCGTTTTTCTTTTGTTGAACTGCTAAGCCATGGGGATGTAAACACACCAACACTGGTTGCCAATTGGTGGTTGGGAACAAAGACACACACACACATATTTATATGACAGATTTCTTACATTTTCCCCATTTACCAAATCCAGTTACAAAGCTTTGGTCAGCTCGAGGCTATAGTAGAAAACACTTGCCCAAGGTGCCATGCAGTGGGACCGAACCTAGAACCATGTGGTTGGGAATCAATCACATGGTTAAGCTGTTTCTATAGAAACAGCTCAACCCTTTTGATACCAATTCATCCAAGACTACTCCTGGTTTTATAATATAAACTTCTTGTTTTAAAACGGTCCAAATTAAAACCGTCTTTCAACATCCCATATTAACATGTTTCAAACACCAGCTTAATAGCGGCACAGATATATTACTAAATTCTTTGTTGTTTTCAGGATTCATTGAAGCAAAGGAAATGCACTGCAACAGAAATATGGTTTAATGAAAGGATTAATAAAACCTTTGGGAAGTCCATACACTCCAATGATTTGCTCTGTTCTAATATTAATAGGAGATGAAGATGGCGACCAGGCGGAATTGTTAGCATTCTGGGCAAAATTTCTGAGCATACTATGGGGTTGATAAAATAAGTAACAGTCGATCACTAGGTGGGCATCAATGTCTAATTGACTTACCCCCTCCCCTGGAATTACTGGCTCGGTGCCAAAAATCTGAAGCCAATATTAATGGGAGCTGGATGGCAAGCTGGCAGAATCATTAGTATGCCAGGTAAAATGCTCAGCGGCACTTTATTTTGGTGAGGTTGACTTTGCCTGTCATCTTCTTGGGGTTGAAAAAAAAAAGTACCAGTCAATGACTGGGGGGTTGATGTACCAAGGTTATAGCAGGAATCACTTGCCCAAGGTGCCACATGGTGGGACTGAACCTGGACCCATGTAGTTGGTAAGCAAGCTTCTTATCACACAGCCATACTCACACCTATGTGATTAAGATTTCAAACTGAGTTACAAAACTACACATTTTGAGGAAATAGCAACCAATCATATCGATCCTGATATGAATCCAGAAGAGAAGGCAAAGATGACTTTTGAAGGATTGACTTGAGAATGTAGAGAAGGGGTTCTCAACCAATTTTTTTATCTATGGAACCCTTTGATTGCTATTTTATTCTGGTGAACCCCCTTAACCATTCAATTTTTAAAAACTAGTTTTATAGAAATTTCTTCCAAAATTCCATATTTTTTCACACACATTAACTTGTGTAGGTTGAACTGTGTAAAATG
Source organism: Octopus bimaculoides (assembly GCF_001194135.2). NCBI lineage: Eukaryota > Metazoa > Mollusca > Cephalopoda > Octopoda > Octopodidae > Octopus > Octopus bimaculoides. The sequence goes on from NC_068995.1 coordinate 10,878,362, forward strand.
TTAGAGAAAGAAATCTAGCTATTTCTTGTAATATATACCAATACATACATCTAAAGTAGGGGTTCACTACTGTATTTTATCCATGACCCCTTTGATTGCTATTTCATTTTAGTGGACCTCCAGAGTTATTCAATGTTTAAAAACTAGTTTTATAGAAACTTCTTTCAAATTTCATTTTGTTGGTTGAACTGTGTAAAATGTTAGAGAAAGAGATCTTGCTTTATCTTGTAATACATACCATTACATATATCTAAAGGAAAATTTTTTCAGGGGGCCTTAAAACACTTAAAATAATATTGATTCAAATATGAATGAAATTTCAAATTTAGGTGCAAAACCACAAATTTTCAGAAGGGCACGGCCAGTTGTAAAGATCCAAAATAGAAGGCGAAGATGACTTCAGTGGGTTGGAACTCGGAATGATGTGACTGAATATGATGAAACATTTTGTCCAATGCTTTAATGTCTCTGCCAATCAAATTCCTCCTTTGGCATTTGGTAATATTGACGTTGCTAGTGAAATATTTCTGTGAGAAATGGGATTTCTTCAAGAATGAAAATTTGTAGAGTGAGGCTTTTGACTTGTATTTCGATGTGCAAAGATATGTTGTTTTTTGAGTTGTGAACATATATATATCTATATACATTTGTATATACATGCTTACACACACAAATGTATATATATATATATGTACATAATATGTGTTTGTCGTACATATTTGTTTGTATATACATACATATATAGGCAATTTTGTGGATAAACAAATTAGATATATTAAATATAACAGTTTGGGTATGGAATACAAAATATATATATACATATACATGCAAAATGAGAGAAAGCACATCTTGCATATATACATATATACATATTTTGTATTTCAGACCCAAATTAGATAAATATTCAATATAACTACTTTGCTTATCTGCATTATTGCCTCTATATCTTATCTGCACAACTAGATCCCTCTTTTAACCATTTTTTACCTGGTGGAATCGATCCTCTGTGAAGACATCGGAGTCCAAGTTTGAATCATTTGAGCACTACTGTCTTCTATACTGAGAATCTCTGGATCTCATCCGAGGACAAAATACATATATATATATACATACATACATACACATATATATATACATATATATATATATATATATATATATATATATATATATATATATATAGGTTGGCCAAAAGTCACCCGACAGTAAATCAAAATTCCATAAATACTTAATATTCAATTTTATTTATTCATTCCAATTATGAATGTTTAATAATTGAATGTTTTGAGTTAAAGTCACAGTTTTTTTCTTAACATTTGTCTATTTATTAGGGAAGTCTCATATAAAACAATTTTTTGTTTTAATCTTGGAATTAAATGGGTTTTGATTTACTGTCAGGTGACATTTGGCCAATCCCGCATATATACATAATCCCGCACTATATATATATATATATATATATATATATATATGTATGTATGTATGTATACGCATAACCGGTTTGGTAGACTAGTCGACAAACAAAGAGGGAAAATTTAACTATATCACCATATTATGAAAAAATCATGAACGGCACCTTAATCGATTTTTGAACCTTATTGGGTTCATATCAGGAGTCTAAATCATTTGACCAATCCCCAGGGAAACAAGTAGTCAATCTGCTTATATATGCAACAAGTCCAGTCGCTTCAGAGGAATAGAGCAACTAATTTGCATAATCCATACATACATACATTGCTATCTATCTACACACACACACATATATATATATATATATATATATATATATATATATATA
>NC_068995.1:10881005-10881778 GCF_001194135.2 Octopus bimaculoides
TTGTGTGTCTGTCTTTGTTAGCCGAACATCACTTGACAACCAATGCTGGTGTGCTTACGTCTCTATAACTTAGTGGTTCGGCAAAAGAGATCGAGAGAATAAGTACTAGGCTCACAAAGAATAAGTCCTAGGGTCGATTTACTCCACTAAAAGCAGTGCTCCAGCATGGCCACAGTCAAATGACCGAAACATGTAAAAGAATATGGCCACAGCCTTAGGGCTGCAATATACGAAGGAATAAAAGAATACACACACACAAACACACATATTATGACAAAGACTAGAAAATTTAGAAAAATTATAATTCCATGTTACACATTCACATGTTTCATTACAGCATATGTAATACATTATGAATATATAAATATTAATATTAACAATATTAATATTAACAATATTAATAACAATATGAATATAATAAATTCTTAATAGTTATATATTGTACATGTAGATTACATGTAATATTAACATTTATATTCATGTGTTTCGTATGCTATAATGAAACAAAAATCTGTGTGAGTGTGTGTGTGTGTGTGTGTGTGTGTGTGTGTGTGTGTGTAAGTATATCTATGTGCATGTCTGTGTACGTATATATATATATATATGGATATATGCTTATGCTTATATATTCATGTGTGTATATATCTACATAGAGCTATAGATATGTGAATATCTACACAGACACGTGTATGCATGCATATATGTATTTATTTGTGTCTGTGTACGCTCGTGCATGTGTGTATGTGTGCATGTATATATATATATATATATAT
>NC_068995.1:10885800-10893480 GCF_001194135.2 Octopus bimaculoides
GTGTATATATATATATATATATATATATATATATATATATCCATATATATACATATATTATGTATGTGTATGTATATATGTATGCATGCATGTATGTGTGTGTATATATATATATATATATATATATATATATATATATATAATCCAGATGCATATCACAAATACAACAACAATAACAACAACAACAACAAGACGTAACTCTAACAACAATAACAATGTGGTCCCTATTTTGTTTTTCATTAGGATGTTGGGAATAATACTGTAAACAGCTCGTCAAGAGATTGAGAGACATATTGGAAGGGAGCCAGGAAGAATGAAGAATGGAGTTACAGAAAAACTGTCATGGTTTTTATTCTGTAAGAAGAATCTCCATTTTCATTTCTTTGTCCTCAAGAATCGAGGAGATTTCTCTCCTAAATCTCAAGACAGGAATGGATATGTTGACAATGATCACTGCATAACTTTGTAGCAATGATGACGACGACGACGACGACAACGGTGAGAGCGGTGATGATGGAGGAAAGGACGGGGATAAAAAGATAGAGGGAGAAGAGAAGAAGGGAATGAAGTGTGAGAAGCATAAGAAGAAGAATCAGGAGGAGGAGGAGGAGGAGGAGGAGGAAAACTGAGGAAAAGTAGGAGAAAGAAATGAAAAATGGGAAGCATGAGGAGGAGGGGGAGGAGAAGGGAATGAAGAACGAGCAGTATATGAAATTTAGAAGAAGAAAATTCAGGAGAAAAAGGAAGAAGAGAAAATGGAGGAGGAAAAGAAGAAAGAGAAGAGAAGAAAAATGAGATGAAGGAGGGGAGGAGGGGAAGAGGAAGAGGAGAAGGAGAAGAAAAAGGAGAGAAATGAGATAAAAAAGAAGAAACAAGAAAAATGAGATGAAGAAGTGGGGGGGGGGAAGAAGTGGAGGAGAAGAAGAAGAAGGAGAAAAATGAAATAAAGAAGAAGAAACAGAAGAATAATGAGATGAAGGAGGGGGGAAGGTGGGAGAGGAAGAAGAGGAGGAGGAGAAGGAAGACAAAGAGGTGGAGAAAAAGAAGAAGAAAAAAGGAGAAAAATGAGATGAAAAAGAAGAAACAGGAGAGAAGAAAAATAAGATGAAGGAGGGGAGGAGAAAAATGAGATGGAAAAGTAGGAGAGGTGACCGAGGATGAGAAGAAAAAAGCAGAAAAATATTAAGAGAAGCAAAGGAATTGTATTAAATAATCAAAAAAAAGAAGAAATGAAAGTAAAGTAAACAAGAAGAAGAATAGGAAGAAGAATGAAAGAAGAAGAAGCACAAGAACTACAAGATGCAAAGAAAAACGAAAAACATGAAATGCTGATGTTTAGGGTGTAACTTGGCGCAGTTTCAGAGAACTCTCAAGAAAAATAACAAAATGGTAAAGTGAAACCTTAGAATTACATTATTAAAGTATAATAGAAGAGAAATTTAAAACTCTCATAACTAGAATTAGAGTTTTTGGCAAATAAACACATAAATTTTATTGAATTTAAGCCTCTCCTGTCCCGTGAGTCAACACTTTGGGAAAACATGCGACACTGTGTGAAATATGGAGTATGTACAGAGTTTTAGAGCAATTTTGGGGGTTCTTGTCAGAGAAATATTGTTATTTATTAATGTGGTATGCTAACTGGAACTCTGTCGGCTATGACGACGAGGGTTCCAGTTGAGCTGATCAATGGAATAGCCAGCTCGTGAAATTAAAATCCAGGTGGTTGAGTACTCCACAGACATGTGTATCCTTAATGTAGTTCGCAGGGAGAATCAGTGTGACAAGGCTGGCCCTTTGAAATACAGGTACTACTCATTTTTGCCAGCTGAGTGGACTGGAGCTATGTGAAATAAAGAGTTTTGCACAAAGACATACATTGCCAAAGATTGAACTCATGACCTTACAATCGTGAGCCGAATACCCTAACCACTAAGCCATGTGCCTTCACACATGGTATGATAAATGAATGAGGTAATGAGGGAGATTTAAAGTGCATCGTTTGATCTATTAGAAATAGCAGCTAAATATCTTTTATCTGTTACTTGTTTTCGATCATTGGACTACAGTCATTCTGGGAGACAACTTTGAAGGGTTTCAGCTGAACAAATTGAAACCAGGACTTTTTAAAAAGTCTGATATGTCTTCTATCGAGTTGTTTTGCTGAACAACCAAGTTTTGAGATGTAAACAAACCAACACCAGCTTTTGAGTGCTTGGTTGGTGAGGACAAACACAAAGACACACACTGAGAACATATTTCTTCGTGGTTAGATGATTCGGCATCTATTTCTAGCATATAGGAGTCCACTTTTGCTGGTCATTCCTCTTATTTTTGTATATATATCAGACTGTTTTAAATAATATATGTAACTCCTATATGCGTTGAGGCCTCTTTTGTTTTGTTTGACCACTTGCCCATATATATATATATATATATATATATATATATATATATATATATATATATATATATATATGGGAGAATATACAAAAAATAACAACAGACGAGGACAGGTGGTGTAAATAACAAAAGTATATATTAGTATGACGCTCGGGAATACGGAAAGTCTTTGACGTTTCGAGCTACGCTCTTCAACAGAAAGAATACGGAGACAAGGAGAAAAACACGGAGAAAAAAAAAAATATATATATATATATATATGCATATGTATGTTTGTATATATATATATATATATATATATGCATATGTATGTTTGTATACATACATATATATATGTGTGTTTGTGTGTAAAACTGTGTATCCTGAATTTTAGAAAAGGAATAACATATTGCTTCATGCTATAAAAAGAAGTTTGTGTCAGGAATATTTTACAACTACACAGTAGTCTTGAGGTGCCCCATCCAGCCCATGGAGGGGCGAACGTAAAATGACAATGCTCCTACTGCTGATTTTGACGATAATGATGTTGATGATGGTGATGATGATGATGACGAAAACGATGTGTGTGTGTGTGTGTGTGTGTGTGTTATGGGGAAAAGCTTTTCTCTTTTAAATGTTTTGCATTTAAAAACATGACTGCGTTCTAGTTTCATCATTTCCATTATGTTTCTGGGGGGTTTTTTCTCTTTCATATTCCCCAATGAATTCTTTAAAGATTGTTTGGAACAGTTTGTTAAAAAACATAAAATCAAAATAAAAAATATATAAATAAAATAATAATAATAATAATAATAATAAAAAATAATAAATAACAAAACTTTCAAAAAAATATCTCTGAGACAGTCATAGGGAAATATGAAGAAAAATAAGCAAAAATGCTAGAAATAGGACACATTTGTGTTTTCTATATAACACACACAGATAAACAGACACCACACACACACACAAACACACATATCACGTGCAAAATACACATACATATGCATGTTTATTATCATATTTTAAAAGTCTCTGTACAGAATATGTTAAGACAATCTTGGCTGTTGATTTTCATATGTAATGATGTCCCTGAGTAATTTCTCTCATGCAATGTGTTCCCTAAAATACATGCCTATTCTACGGACTATTATTCTTGTGCAATATTGTCCATAAACTTAGTGGTTATCTCACCACTTCTTCATAAGTACAGTGGAATCTGTGTCTCACCGAGGAGATCTAATAAGACTGAAACATGACCAGAGTTGTCACCCATACTTTCTAGAATAATTAAAAAAGAATATTAGTCATAAACTGTAGGTGTGGCTATGTGGTAAGCAAGTTTGCTTCAAAACCACATAGTTCTGTGTTCAATCCCACTGTGTGACACCTTGGGCAAATGTCTTCTACTATAGCCTCAGCCCTGTCAAAGCCTTGTGAATTGATTTGGTAGAGAGGAACTAAAAGAAGCCTGTCATATATACATATATCTATGTGTGTGTAACTTTGTGTCTGTGTGTCCCCTACCATTATTTGACAACTGGTGTTGGTATGTCTGTGTTCCCATAATGCAGTGGTTCAGCTAAGCCTATTGTATGTGTGTGTGTGTGTGTGTGTGTGTGCATGCATGTTTCTGTGTGTATGTCACTGTCACCTTGCTCCTAACATCACATCACAGTTGTAAGCAAGTGCCACTGACATACAAGTGGTGTTTTTCAGTTCCAACCTTCCAAGACACGTCTGATCACGGCGAAACATTACCTTATTCAGAATCAGGTGAGGGTTACTGACAGGAAGGGCATCCAACCATAGACAGTCCACTTCAACAAATTCTGTCTGATCCATGCAAACATGGAAAAGTGGACATTACGATGACAATGATGAAGACGATGATGATGATGATAACGAAGGTGGCGACCTGGCAGAATCGTTAGCACACTGGACAAAATGCTTGCAGTATTCCATCTGTCGCCACGTTCTGAGTTCAAATTCCGCCGAGGTCAACTTTGCCTTTCATTCTTTAAGGGTCGATAAATTAAGTACCAGTTACATACTGAGGGCCAATGTAATCGACTAGTCCCTTCCCCCAAATTTCAAGCCTTGTGCCTATAGTAGAAAGGATAATGATAAACTAATACAGTTTTCTTTTTCCCTGATCAAGCAATTATTCCTGACTGGCAATTTAACATCCAAGGCATTAAATATGTTAACACAATGCTGTGATTTGATATTCAAACTAACAGTAAAGCATTATTCAAAAACTAGAAATTTATACATAAACAATAAAACAGTAAAATGTAAAATTTTGTATAAACATTTTCAAAACACCCTGAGGCTATTAATGACCAGTATTGAGGCTGTAATTTCAACCAGTCAAATGGCTGAAGGATGCATTTCACTTTTTATAAGATGCTTGTTAATAATCACAGGTGACATTTCTAGATGGTTTTGTTTATATTGCAGATTGTTAAGCGAAATAACATGCATAGACTGAAATGATAATATTGTGGAATGTGCTTGCGTGTATGTGTGTATGAGTGTGTGTGTGTGTGTGTGTGTGTGTGTGTGTGTGTGTGTATGGGAGTGTGTGTGTCTAGTGAAATGAGAAGCGAATATGCACTCTACGTGCAGTGCAGATAGTTGCTTAAGCATGAAACTTAAGTAGCGTGTTTATTTATCTAAAGTGCTGTATAAAAATCATATATTATTGCAAGTGTACATAAATAAATATGTTTGCGTACACACACATTTGCATGCTTCTGTGTGTGTGTGTGTGTGTGTGTGTGTGTGCGCATGTGTGTTTGTATCTATATATACATATATACATATTTAGGAATATAAATATATATATATATATATATAAATTTTTATATAAATATATATATATATACATACACATTTATGTTTATATACACATGTGCACATATATATATATATATATATATATACACACACACCTACACATTCTCATTTTTATATATATTTATATATATAGATATATATACATACATATATAAATGCATGTTTATTTTCATACAAACACATTAATATGTATGCATGTACTCACTTTCTGTCTGTCTCTCTCTCTCTCTATAAGCACACACACACAAACACATTTTTACTTTTACAAATAAGGAAAATGACAGCTCACTTCACAGAATCTTTCAGAGGAGAACAAATTAAATGGCTAGATTTGGACTCTGCTGATATTCATCCCGTTTTGTCCTTGCCAGAAAGATCTGATCATGTGAACAATGACAAACAGCATTGCACATTAATTCTTTAGCATTTCTGAACAAAATGACGTCGATAAAAAATGAAACGCAGTTTAACTTCTCCCTAAAATATTTCAAAATGCATAAACATTTATAACTTAAAAATAAAATGTCACAGACATTAGTCATAGAAGTACAATTCTCAGTCTATATTATGCATATTGTTTACGTTAGTTGGACTTGTGGCCAATAAAGATGTGGATACCAATGTAACTAATATAAACAGTAGGCACAGGAGTGGCTGTGTGGTAAATAACTTACTTACCAACCACATTGCGCACTGCATGGCACCTTGGGCAAGTGTCTTCTACTATAGCCTTCGGCTGACCAAAGCCTTGTGAGTAGAATTGGTAGGCGGAAACTGAAAGAAACCTGCCATACCATATATACATACATACAAATATATATATATATATATATATATATCATCATCAGCATCATCGTCGTTGTGTAATATCCGCTTTCCATGCTGGCATGGGTTGGATGGTTTGACTGAGGGCTGGTGAGTCAGGAGGCTGCACCAGGCTTCAATCTGATCTGGCAGAGCTTCTACAGCTGGATGCCCTTCCTAGCGCCAACCACTCCGAGAGTGTAGTGGGTGCTTTTTATGTGCCACCGGCACAGGAGCCAGTCAGGCGGCACTAGCAAAAACCATGCTTGAAATGGTGTTTTTTACATGCCACCGGCACAGGAGCCAATCAGGCGGCACTGGCAACGATCATGCTCGAATGGTGCTTTTAATGTGCATCCCCCCACCATCACTTGACAACTGATGTTGGTGTGTTTGGCAAAAGAGACCGATACAATAAATACTAGGCGTACATAGAATAAGTCATGGGAACGGTTTGTTCAACTAAAGGCAGTGCTCCAGCATGGTCGCAGTCAAATGACTGAAACAAATAAAAGAATAAAGGTGTATACAATCATAGAAGCATGTGGAGTTCAACACATCCTGAAAGTCTGTTCCTACATAAATAGGCCTAAATAAACTCAATATAATTTTGGTTTCCATTAATATTAATAATGTTCTTTCTAATGTTGGCAAAAGGCCTGGAATTTTGACGGAAAGGGCAGGTTACTCGATGAAAGGCAAAGTTAACTTTGGTGGAATTTGAACTGCGAATGTAAATCTAGAGGAAATACAACTGGGTATTTTGTACAGCATGCTAATGATTGTACCAGCTCACCGCTTTGGTATAAAGATTAATATTTGTAATATTGGTTTCAAATTTTGGCACAAGGCCAGTAATTTTGAGGGAAGGGAATAATTGGATTATATTAAACCCAATGATCAACTGGTATTTATTTTATAGACTCCAAAAAGATGAAGGTTGAAATTTGACTTTGGTGGAATTTGAACTCAGAAAGTAAAGTTAGATGAAGTGCAGGTAAGCATTTTGCTTGACATGCTAACAATTCTGCCAGCTTGCTACTTTATTAACATTAGTAATTTTGCTTTCGAATTTAGGCACAAGGCCAGCAATTTTAGGAGAACGGGCAAGTTGATTACATTGACGTTGATCCCAGTACTCAGCTGGTAGCCTTTTCATCAACTCCGAAAGGATGAAAGACGAAGTCGACCTTGGCTGAGTTTGAACTCTGAGCGTAAAGGCAAATGAAATGCTGCCAAGCATTTTGCCTGGTGTGCTAATGATTCTGCCAGCTCACTGCCTCGTTTAATATTAGTAATATTAAAATCACCTGATGGTTGGGAATGTTATAGAATAAGAGGCAAAAAGGCAGCAAGCAGGCAGAAACGTTACCTCGCCGGGCGAAATGCTTAGCAGTATTTTGTCTGCCGCTACGTTCTGAGTTCAAATTCCGCCGAGGTCGACTTTGCGTTTCATCCTTTCGGGGTCAATAAAATTAAGAACCAGTTACACACTGGGGTCGATATAATCGACTTAATCTGTTTGTCTGTCCTTGTTTGTCCCTTCTCTGTGTAGCCCCTTGTGGGTAGTAAAGAACTAAAAGGCAAGCTATCAGCTAATCGAGACTGCAGAGCATTCTTCCACCCCCCCCCCCC
>NC_068995.1:10893566-10895470 GCF_001194135.2 Octopus bimaculoides
TCGAAAAATCTACAAATGTCTGAATATGTTTCATTGTTGGAAGGAGAATATTGGGTGAGAACGAAAAAAATATAAACACACTGATAAAAATCAACAAGAATTAAATACATAACAATTATAAATGCTTTCTACACAGTTTAATTATTTCTGAGAGGAGAACAAAACGAATAATAATAATAATAATAGTAATAATAATAATAATAATAATAAAAAAACAAAAAAACCAAAACAATAAAAAATAAAAACAACAAAAACAAAGAATGTATTTATAGTGTAGAATGACAATAATACAAGACTATAGATCAAGTAGGAGCAATAATACTATCAGTTAACTTTTTTTTGGCAGGGTATCATTACAAACAATGGACATAGAGAGCAAAGCAAAATTATTAGCTATTAATACATCAGGCTGTAGGCAATAAATCCTTGATTATTGCGGAGGTTGGATGAAATGGGCTTAGGTATATCCTTGGAAAAGAACAATTGTAAAGCGTCCGTTAACAATGCTATGAATGATTATTTCAAAGTGGACAAGAACCGTGTATCTGTCTTTCAGGAGGGATTCCTAATGATTTCACCACTACCACAAGTCATCTAAACATACTACTAAATCAAGTGGAAGGACTCACTTCATGTAAACAACCGTGTAGAAATGAGCTTAGGTGGGTGGGGGTTATGGGTTTTCAGGAGGGAGGCGAAATTTAGGAGACATGAATGGAAAAAAATTAAAAGGCAATTTCATTCCTAGACATCCTTTAATCTATGAGATTATCATCTTTATTTTTTGTGTGTGTGTGTGTTTTTTATGTTGCACTGTGACCATGCTGGGGCACTGCATAAAGCTTTTAGTCAAACAAGCTGATCCTAGTACATACGTGTTTTTCTTTTTTTAAGGTCTTGTGCTTATTCTAGCAGTTTCTTTTGCCAAACCACTAAGTTATTAGGACATAAATAAACCAATGCTGGTTGTCAAAAAGGAGACAAGCACAAACACAAACACAACCATGCACACACACATGCATGCATGCACACACACATGCTTGCATGCACACACACACACACACACACACACACACACACACACACACACACACACACACACACACAAGACTTCCATGCAGGACACTAGGGCACTGACTGACTTGCAGAGATAGTAAAAGGCACTGGTCCGAGGTGTTGTGAAGTGGGACTGAACTGTAAACCACATGACTGCAAAGGGAGCCTCTTAACCACACAGCCATGTCTGCATGATTAAATAACTAAATAAAAGGACCTCAGTCAGTGTCCATGATGAGCATTCAGTTGTTTGATTAACTGAAGCAATCTACTCACTGAGTCAATGCAGAAGTGGCTGAATATACCACAGACACTTGTAGCCTAAAATATAATTCCTAGGTAGACTCAGTTGGGCTTCTGCATTAGGTGGACAACCCTTGTAATAGGTTTTAGTCCTAGACATGTTGTGGCTGAATAAAAAATGGGTTAAAAATGGAAATAATTTGATCATTGGTCAATTGAATTAAATAACAACTGACCTTGGGTTAAACAATAACTCAAAAACAGCCCACCATGGGACCTAATAACCTTCTTCAGATATTCTTTTCTACTCTAGGCACAAGCCCTGAAATTTTTGTTGAGGGGGGCCAGTCATTTAGATCGACCCCAGTATGCAACTGGTACTTAATCTATCGACCCTGAAAGGAAGAAAAGCAAAGTCAACCTCGGCGGAATTTGAACTCAGAATGTAAAGACAGACGAAATACCGCTAAGCATTTTGTCTTTTTTTTTTTTTTCAATCCATGTGATTTCTACTTTTATTCTTTTAGTTGTTTCAGTCATTGAACAGTGGCCATGCTGGGGCACTCACCACCTTTAAAAAGTTTTCGTTGAATAAATTGCTTCCA
>NC_068995.1:10895682-10909651 GCF_001194135.2 Octopus bimaculoides
GTGTCTTCTATTATAGCCTCGGGCCGACCAAAGCCTTGTGAGTGGATTTGGTAGACGGAAACTGAAAGAAGCCCGTCGTATATATGCATATATATATATATGTGTATATGTGTGTATATGTTTGTGTGTCTGTGTTTGTCCCCACCCCAACATCGCTTGACAACTGATGCTGGTGTGTTTACGTCCTCGTAACTTAGCGGTTCGGCAAAAGTGACCGATAGAATAAGTACTAGGCTTACAAAGAATAAGTCCTGCGGTCGATTTGCTTGACTAAAGGTGGTGCTCCAGCATGGCCGCAGTCAAATGACTACAACAAGTAAAAGAGTAAAAGAGTAGTACTTATTCTATTGGTTATGGGGATGTAAACAAACCAACATCCATTGTGAAGCAGTGGTAGAGGACAAACATAGATACACACACATGCAGTCATACATGTGACGGTCTTCTTTCCGAATCCACTCATGGGGCTTTGGTTAGCCTCAGACTGAACTCAAGGTTACACAGTCGGGAAGCAAGATTCTTACCCCAAAGCAACCACCTTTTAATATTTAAACAGTGTTTCTGCTATCCACATCACCCCTTGAAACAGTTATAGCTAACCAAAACCAAAACCAATAATTATAATAATAATAATAATAATAATAAATATAAATAAATAATTTTAAAAAATAAAATAAAATTCTCTCGACATACAGATCACCATTAGCTACAAATACCAGCGACTATTTTTGTCCGTTTTTTTTTTTGTTTTTTTTTGGTTGTTGTTTATTGATTTCATTTATATTTTATTACCTCACAGCTACATTTCCTCAGAAGGAACAAAAAAAAGAAACACCGAAAAAAAATAAAATAAAAGCAAAAAAAAAAAATATAACCACCGAAAAAAAAAAAGACAAAAAAACTTTATTTATGAGACACATTGGTACTTTAATTGATATGTTCTGCTATGTTATTTTCAAACATAAACATAGTCATCAAAGATGACTGAAGAAATAAAAATGTAAAAATAAATAAATAAATAAAATAATATAAAAATAAAATAAAATAGAAACCGGTTGTATCATGATAGGGTCATGTCAGACATTTAAAACACATTATCTTTCCGTTGTTTTTTTAATTTCTTTTTATATTTTCATTGTTTTATTTTATTTAACTCTTTTGATACCAAACCGCTTGAGACCACCTCTGGTTTTTACGATACAAAATAAAATTAAATAAAATTAAAAAAAAAACAAATTAAAAAAAAAAACTCCTATAATTTTAAAGTCTTCATATTTAAATTAAAACCTTCCATCATAGTTTTTATGTAAGCACCTTTCTGTTGGGTTATGTTCCAAACGTTATCTTTATAATGAAAATGTTAGTTATTTTAACTAGACTCCAAACAAAATTCTCGATTATTTTGGAAATTAATTGAACCACAGAGACGGTGAATTTTATTAGATATATGGTAACTAAAGGGTTAATAGTTTGATATTGATTTCTTACATTAGTGTTAGGCTACACACTGGTACTGAAGAGAATAAAGAGATGTTATAAATTGTTGTAGAACTTACTAACTTCACAAGGTACAAAAGGTAATTCCCACTAGGACTGGCATCACTGTAACTCTACCCAGGACGTTCATTAAAGTGACTGGTAAATGTGTAGAGATATGGGGCTGGGAGAATTCTTCAATCATTTTAAGGACAGGGCACCTTCTGTTGTGCCAGTGCCTAAATAAAATGCATCTAGTGTACACTAAAAAATGGTGGCAAGTAAAAAGAAAACACTAAGATAAAGAGGGCTCCTTAATCTTTTTGAGAATAAAGCAACCCCTTTGGTGCTGGTGCAAGAAGAAAATGCATCCAAGCAAACACTGAGGTAAAGACGATTCTTTAGTATTGCCTAGGGTGTGGCAACACCTCTAGTGCTGGTGCCACAATAAAATGCACCTAGTACACTTTGTAAAGACCCTCACATCAAGAATGGCATCCAACCATAGAAACCAAGCTAAAGGTATGAAATGTACAAGTGAAACATGGTTCTTTGAGCCATCTAGGAGAACAATAATTTTATATAAGAACTGAAGCAGACAGTGATGACCGGTTGAACCTATAGGCAGCATGGAAAGCAGGTGTAAGGAAATGTTGACAAGGCATGTCCAATTGAATTAACTTCGAAGTACATGTATTGCAATATTTATTTTATTTATTCTAGATGGGTGCAGGTCTATCTGAGTGCTTTAGAAGTTTGTTTTCCAATTATACAGTTCCAAGTTTGAACCTGCTGTACGGCACCTGCGGCTGACCAATGCCTTATGAGTAGAACTGGTAGACAGAAACTATACATAAGTCTGTCATGTATCTATATTTATACAAACATATGTATGTACGTATATGCATGTATATAAGTATGAATATATAGAAACCTATAAGCCTACTCACAGTACAAGCGTATGCATATGCTTTATGAGATATGTAGACCACAATCACTTAATTATATAAAGAAGAGTCAGAGTTGGACTCGGAATCGGAGTCAGAGGTGCCAATAGTACAGGAGTTGGAGTCAGAGTCGGAGTTGAGATCTTTTGTTTCGACTCCACAGCCCTGGAAAGAAGTCTCCATCCAACTCATAGTAGCATGGAAAAGCAGATGTTAAAGCAAACTGGCAAACACAGGGAAACAATATATTTTCCTCTCACTCTTGTAGATAAATTAGCTTAGGAGGACGACAGTATCAATGCAATCAACAACAAAAGCAGATAGGCTTATAGTTATGACAATTGAATAATAGGATATCAGATAAAATGTTAGATGATTAGAGATTTTAGAGGCTTTCTTACTGAAGAAGAGAAAAAAAAAAGAAAGAAAAAATGAATGAGCTGTTTATGGGCGTTGGATAAATATTGTGAACTGAAGAGACAGATCTAATAAATACAATGAATTGAGAATGTGATTGGTTGTCATAAGTATTGATTGGTGTACATAAGATACGAGACTGCAATGGTACAGACTTGATGGGCATGTATTGTGTATGGATCATAGGATCAAGTTATGCTGACTGAAGATGAAGACAAAGCAAACTGCTACATGCTGAAAGTACAATGAAGGAATGGGTAAAGAGAAGGAGAGAGTGTGATTAAATTCTTGTGACAAAATAGACAGTTAATTCTATCAGTAAATATTTATACAACACACAAAGGCCGAGGAGACATAGGAAATGGTACAATTTGGAGAGAAGATATTCTATTGAAACAAACTTTCTAAGAAAATATCACTGAATTTTCTGAGACTACGATAACAGAATTTTCTGGAAATATTACAGTGATGATATAGACACAAGAATGGTGGTCTGTGTTAGCATTATGAGATAAGAGAGAACAAAAGAGGAGAAATGTTAGGGTGCTGTTTAATGAAGTTGAATATTATGTTTCTGGCAAACAAAATATTAATCTCTACTTCAGCATAGAAAGTACAGGCCCTACAAACACATATGCCCACTCCCTAAATAAACAAATAAGGGAACCCAAAAAGTTAAAAATTATCAGCCAAATTTTTCCCTTCAAATCACTCCCAACCATCTTAAATGAGGAAGAATATATTAGATCAGGTTTTTCCCAAAATGGGTTCCGTGAGAAAATTTTTCTGGGGTTTAAAAATATATTTGAAACCTGGAATTTACCATCAGTTTTACAGTAATAAGTCAATGTCGTTGTTGTTATCATTATTTAACATCCATTTCCTAAGATATCATAGGTTGGCCAGTTTGACAGGATGTGGCAAGTTGCAGGGCTGTGTTGAGCTCCACTATCAGCTTTGAGATGGTTTCTACAGCTAGATGCCCACCCTGATGCCAACTACTTTACAGTATGTAACCAGGTGCTTTATTTCATGCCACTGGTACTAGTGAGGTCACCAAATAAGTTACAAGATAAGAAAAGAAGAGCGTAAAAGACCCCATCACTAAGTGAGGGGAGTATTTGGGAGTGGAAGTGGGTTTATGCCAGGTATTGAGAGGGTAAAATATAAAGGGACATCAAAAAAATTCTCTCTCCACAAAATATTTTATTTCATTTAATGTCTTAATTGAATTAATCATGCATTATCTCAAAGCTACAAGATTTCTATGATATGATTGATTATTTTTAGAACGGCATTGTAGGGTAAGTGTAAGAGGTCAGATCTGGTTGGTCTGAATGTAAAACAGGTTAAATATTTTGGTTGGATAGACCCGGTTTAAAGACTAAAGGTTTAAAGCCTTTTGATACTGACTGGCCTAGGACTGCAGGAGTGGCTGTGTGGTAAGTAGCTTGCTTACCAACCACATGGTTCTGGGTTCAGTCCCACTGCGTGACACCTTGGGCAAGTGTCTTCTACTATAGCTTTGGGCCGACCAAAGCCTTGTGAGAGGATTTGGTAGGCGGAAACTGAAAGAAGCACGTCGTATATAAATATATATATATATATATATATATATCTGTGTGTGTGTGTGTGTGTGTTTGTCCTACCAACATTACTTGACAACTGATGCTAGTGTGTTTATGTCCCCGTAACTAAGCAGTTCGGCAGAAGAGACCGATAGAATAAGTACTAGGCTTACAAAGAATAAGTCCTGGTGGGGTGATTTGCTCAACTAAAGGTGGTGCTCCAGCATGGCCGCAGCCGAATGACTGAAACAAATAAAAGAATAAAAGAACGGTAACAAGAGGGTTAGAATTAGAATAATGACTTTTTTTTTTGTAAAATATAAATATTGTTTCTGTGATTCTGTGATTGTTCCCAAAAATTTTTGGGAAATTCTATAGGGGTTCTATGACACCTTTAAAATTATAAAAGGATTCCATAATTTTTTGTTTTCAAATCTCATAATTTGTATAAGGATTTTTATGACTTTTTTGGAAAATTGAATAAGGATTTTGCGATGGTCTTTTTTGAAGAATTCTGCAATAAAATAAGTTTGACAACCATTACATTAATTAATGATATGTCCAGATACAGGACATATCATTAATTAATGATATGTCCAGATACAGGACAGAGAAAACACAATACAGATGGTCACATCTGGAATGCCTTTCATGAGATCAGAGGCTTGCTCGATCTAATCTAAGCTGACCTGGGGCTACACATCAACAACACAATAACAACAACAACAATGGCATTCCAATCACCTCAAAATTGCAGGAAATGACTTTTATGGGAAAATGTAAATATTTGTCTCTGCACAAATATTTGTAGAAGGAATGCAGTAAAGTTGATTAGTTTGACTTTATTCTATGGCCAACCCGACCCATCCGAGCCCAGCCCTGACGATTATTGGTCTTTATCCAGTTAATTAAATACAAATATGTTCCAGGCAGAATTTGAACTATGGAACATAGAAGGATGGAACTAATTATGGGAAAGCTAATTATTCCAGTTCATTCACCATAATTTTAATCCATTGGATCTGACCAATTAGATAAATAGTAAACAATGTATGTTTAATTAATGGCTGCTTGAAATGCTACCATCTAATCCTACATTGCAACACACACACACACACACACACACACACACACACACATGCACAGATACACAAACACACACACACTCACATACACACACAAACACACACACAGTGACATAGAGTGTAGATATGTATATGACCCTTTATAGGACAAATAAAAGCAAAATCTCTCACTTTCTCCCTCACACGCATATCACTGTATCAACAGATGTAGTTACACATTGCTAGTTACAGTGCACTTCCTCACACTGCTGTAGCTTTCAAATGATACAACCCGACTAGCTAGGTGAGCAGGCCAGCACTATACTGGAATGGAATGCCAGTCCAGTGTAGGGTTACCCATCAACAGCTGAGTAAAAATACAGAGGTTACCTTTTCGAGTCTTGCTGACTAATAAGGGCCAGTTTCCTGGTTTCCATGGAATATAAATTCCCCCACCTAGACTGGACACTGGTCTGTGGCAGGATTACTCATTTTTGCCAGCTGAGTGAACTGGAGCAACGTGAAATGAATTGTTTTACTCAAGAACACAACGTATTGCCTGGTCCAGGAATCGAAACTACAATCTTATGATCATAGGACTGATGCAATCAACTAGTCCTCTCCCACCAAATTTCAGGTCTTGTGCTTTTAGTAGAAAAGATTATTAACATTATAATTATATATATATATATATATATATGAGTCGCCATGATAGGTCGCTAGCCACTAAACCATTTTAACTTTCTCTCTCTGTTTATTTCTGGAGGATAATATGCTGAACCCAACTACTTGCAGACAGTGTATCCCGTTGAATTCATTAATTTAATTCATAGCTAAAGTGACAAAAAAAAAAATCCCCACAAAGTACAGGTGTTTATGACAAACCATGTTATTTTGCCAACCGGGTTTACAGATAGAAGTACAAAGTACATAAGGAATTAGAGAATGAACAGAAGTTTAATCTTACAGCTGTTTCGACCTAGCTTTGGCATGCCCCATTCTATCCGAACAGTTCTTGCCGGAGTGATTATCGGATGAAATGTTGAAATGGGGTATATATATATATATATATATATATATATATATATATATAAAACATAGACTTGAATAAAAATTCAGTTGGAAATAGGACAAAGATAACGTTATATGAGAGAGTAAATAGCAATAAAAAACTTGGTAGAAATGAATTTGATTTTACCACGAATGATTAAATTAATACTAAATCTGAGAGAAATATAAAACATTATCTTTGCAATTGTTCTAAATGGGACTCCTGTTATGTGAATAATAAATGTAAAACTAAAAATGTAACACATAGATGTAAAGTTATATCTGAGGGAAATGA
Organism: Octopus bimaculoides; assembly: GCF_001194135.2. Lineage (NCBI taxonomy): Eukaryota > Metazoa > Mollusca > Cephalopoda > Octopoda > Octopodidae > Octopus > Octopus bimaculoides. The sequence goes on from NC_068995.1 coordinate 10,902,500, forward strand.
ATAGTTTTACATCAATGCAACTGCACTTAGTTCCAAAAAGAGACTGGCTAATCACTTAAGTTCATTCAGTAATAAATATAAAGGATTCCAAACAAGTCTAAGTAAATTAGTCTGGTCTATTAAAGACAGAAACAAAGACTATACTATTAACTGGGAATTAATTAGTACTGCAGAAACATACAGACCTGGAACTAATAAATGTGATTTATGTTTAGAAGAATTTTACTATATTTTTACATCTAACGGTAATATAATAAGCTCTGGACAGGAACAAGCTTTGAGATGCTTGCACATGAGAAAATTCACTTTTGCTCAGAATAAATGAGTAATAAACATCTAAACAACAGAAAGTTTTGAAATAATGGGCTATGAATGATTATCCAATCAAAATTTGAATTGAAGATAGTTTGCAGCTAAATTAATGAACAACTCCACATCATGCAATGCAGAGTACATAAACGAAAAACTTTAAATAGTTGAATCAAACGATATTAAAGTGAAGACCCTGAAGAAACTGCACCAGTATTATAATAGGGCTGCAACTGCAACAGTTACTAATCAATGCAGTTGAAACACGTGTAGGTCTAAGTGAAGCTGTGTATATATAAAAAGGAATTAAAGGTGATACTTTGCCACTTCGTAATAATCCTTATTATTAGTATTAACATATATATATATATATATATATATATATATATATATATATATATATATATATATATATATATATATATATGTATATATACATATGTAAATGAAGATATTTCCTTTAATTTGGTGCTTTTCTTTCTATGAAATGAGAAGATACATTGCAGAACTGTTATTTTAAATGAGTTGTGTCTATTTATCACCTGATGAGACACACCTGCACCATCAGGTGCTCCTGAACTAGTTGTTGAGTGTCCTACCTGTGAGGGATCGATGCTAGATGTGCCGAAACAATTGTTGTGATTAATAATAAATTCTCGTATATTTCATCTTCTGTCTTTCATTCACCATATATATATATATATATATATAGACATGATGGACTTTATACAGTTTCTATCTATCAAATTCTTTCAGAAGGTACTTGCTGATTGGCATAAGATGATATCAGAAGACACTTGTGCAATGTGTCATGCAGTGGGACTGAACCCTAAACCACAGGGTTGTAGATCTCCTGTTGACAGCTGACAATTTCAGTATACTCTATACAAGCTCTATATAATATCTAATTATCTTTAAACATATAAATGTTTATATTTCTCATAACACATCATGTTGCCTTTCCATTAAGTAGTTTATATGATTGTGCGAGTGTATGGCATATGTATGTGTGTGAGAGAGAGAGGAAGAAAGACGGGGAGAGAGAGAGAGAGAGAGAAAGAAAGAAAGAGAGCATGTGAATGTGTTATGATCATAATTCTGAGTGTGTAGGAAAAGGTCAATGAATACAGGTGACAAAATTTAGTTTGTGTGTACGTGTGTGTGTAAATAGTAAAAATAAACTGACATTAATGTATTTGCGGAGCAAAATGAAATTAATTTTATGAGCGTTCAAGTTGTGAATCAGCGACATGATCAAAATTGGAGTGGAACATAATTAAAATATATACACACACACACACACACACACACACAAGCACACATGTACACACACACGCACATTATCATCATCAGCATTTTAATGTCCACTTTTCCATGCTGGCATGAACCTGTGGAAGTTCATTGAGGCAGACTTTTCCTTGGTTGGATGCTCTTCCGGTTATTTCATAAATGAGGTAGAGGAGAAGAAAAAAGTGTGTGTGTGTGTGCATGTGTAATATATAGGTCTGGCGATACAAACAGGAAAACAAAACTCAAAATATAAGTATATATATATATATATACATATGTTTCAATTATAAGTTGACAGAAGTTACAGAGTGACTCAGGGACCAAAACCTTATATACACAAACAAGCACACACACACAGACATACCTATACACACACCAACACTAACACACATACACATACATACACACAGCCATGCATGCACATATACAGATAGATCTAGCTAAGAAGGAAGCGTCTACATGCTTGCTCAACTTGCTAGACATAGCAATTAAATCTCCATCAAAATCACACTGCGTCATCAAAACAGAATTAGGAAGAAACTGAATAATGGACTTCCAGATACATTACAGCATTGTATGTATGTATGTATGTATATATGTATGTATGTATGTATGTGTTTAGTTGTATATATGTCACATGATTTTATATTTGATTTTTACTGTAAAAAACTGGGTTGCATCTTAGACACAGGGCAAGCATGATATCAAGTTTGAATATGAAGGGAAAACATTGTGCACCAAGATTTAGCTCTAAATTAGAGCTGTTACTCATATATAAGTGCAATTTATGCAAGAATAAATACCTCACTACATATCTATTTTTCTATCTTTCTGTAGGTCTGTCTGTCTATCTGTCTATCTATCTCTCTCTATCTATCTATTTATACTCTTTACTCTTTTACTTGTTTCAGTCATTTGACTGTGGCCATGCTGGAGCACCACCTTTAGTCGAGCAAATCGACCCCAGGACTTATTTTTTGTAAACCTAGTACTTATTCTATCGGTTCCTTTTGCTAAACTGCTAAATTACAGGGACGTAAGCACGCCAGCATCGGTTGTCTAGCGATGTTGGGGGGACAAACACAGATACACAAACATATACACACATACATATGTATGTATGTACATATATATATACAACGGACTTCTTTCAGTTTCTGTCTACCAAATCCACTCTCAAGGCTTTGGTCGGCCCAAGGCTATAGTAGAAGACACTTACCCAAGGTGCCATGCAGTGGGACTGAACCCGGAACCATGTGGTTCGTAAGCAAGCTACTTACCACACAGCCAACCACTGTTGTGGTTAATGATTTAAGCCTGTTTATTCCATCTTCCTGTTTTGTAAATTTACTCCTGGTGGTTTGCTGTGCATGAAAAGACACTTCCAAGCTAAGTAAAAGCATGGTTGCCCTTGCATACAGGCTTGTCCCTTGTGACCCTCTCCAGTTGAGCATCCCTAATTTTGTGACGGCACACGTTTTGTAAATGCTGGTGCCACATAAAAAGGGCCCATGCCAGTGTCGCATAAAAGCACCCAGTACACTCTGTTAATTGGTTGGCATTAGGAAGGGCATCCAGCCAATGGAAACCATGCCAAAACAGACGATTGGAGCCTGAACAGCTCTTCAGCTGGTCAGCTTCAGTCAAACCATCCAACCCATGCCAGCATGGAAAAGTGGACGTTGAATGATGATGATGATGATGATGGTGGTGATATATAAGTATGTGTGTATATAAATAGACATGGCTGAATCAAGGTGGTAATATTTTTGATCATAAGTGTACTAAACGAGTGCTGAGCCAGGGTTAAAGAAAAACAACAGCGATAATGATGACAATGACGATGATGATGATGATATATAAGTATGTGTGTATATAAATAGACATGGCTGAATCAAGGCGGTAATGTTTTTGATTATAAGTGTACTAAATGAGAGCTGAGCCAGGGTTAAAGAAAAACAACAGCGATAATGATGACGATGATGGTGACGACAACGATGATGATGATGATGATGCTGATGATGATGACAAGGATGATGACAGTGATGAGAAATTTGCTGAACCCTAAATCCACAACTGTGAAGAAGCAGACGTGATGAAAAGATGAATAGATTTTACAGCGAAAGCAACAACTGCTAAGATGAATTGAACGATGGTTAGTTAGAGTTGAATGACATAGGAATATAAAGAAAGACAGAGGAATAAAAACAGGAAAACAAGAAAAAAAAAAGACATATAAACAACGAAAAACAAAAAAAAAGCCAAACAAATATATATACAAAAAAAAAGGAACAAGAAAGGAAAGAGAAAAACATGGAAACCCCATCCTGAAGCAAAGATTTGTCAGACCATTAAAGGTTAAAGAGCTTTCAGACAAGTTGGAGTTTAGAAGAATAATCATTTGCGAAAGAGATAGCAATTAATTTGTACTTATTTAGATAAAGTACAATTTAGAACGGTAACACACCCCGAGACAACTCAACACCTGATCCACCCTCGTCCACCACCACCCCACCGCTGCTGCAAAGAAAGCGATTAATCATAAGATTCTGGTTAGAAATCGTAATTGTTTCGGTCGGGTGTTGTTCTCATAGAGTTACCTCCTCACCAGCGGCGGCTTACTCCCCAACCCTAACTCCACACTTGTTTGTTTGTTTGTTTTTTTTTGTTATCATTTTTATCGTTTTTTTTTTTAGTTTAGTTCTTCTCCCCTCCCCTCTCTTCCACCCCCTCATGTTAATATATTCCATTTTACCTTCCTATCATGAATAGGATGGCTTACATAAAATTTTATGCAATGACTTATACTGCTGCTGTTACATTGTATAAGTTGTTGATTTTTGTTTAGTTATTTTTTCTTCTTTTTGTTTTATTTTTTTTCCTACCTTTTCCAGTTGGGTGCCTTTTTTTCTTTCTTTCCAATTGCTTAACCATTCAACTGTGAAGCAAAGAACTGAACCTATAATCAACCTAACCTGACAAGCTGAATAAAGCAAAGTCGTGTTTGTATTTATGCAAATTTCTTTTTTCCTTTATACCTCTTAGTGAGGGAGGAAAGATCAGCACCTGTGATTCTTTTTTTCCTTTCATTCTTTTTCCACCGCTCTGAACGGTAGACTGCGGCCATGCTGGGGCATTGCCTTGAAGCGTTTAGTTGAACAAATCAACCCCAGGGCTTATTCTATCATTCTCTTTTTGCTGAACCACCAAGATATGGGAACACAAACAAACCAACACCTGTTGGCAAGCAGTGGTGCAGGACAAACACATACTTAAAAAGACACAAATACTCACATAGGTATGTACACATATACATATATGATAGACTTCTTTCAGTCTAACAATTCTGCCAGCTTGCTACCATAATAATGATGATGATGATGATAGAAAAAGTTGATAAATATGGAGACCTGAGAATTGAGATTGCTAAGTTGTGGCAGCTACGAGAATCGAACATAAAGATTATCCCTATTGTCATCGGGGCATTGAGTTCAATAGCACCCAATCTGAAACGACATCTGAGAACCTTAGGGATTCTCTACAATCTGGATGTATTGCAAAAGTCGGCATTACTTGGAACTGCATGCATATTGTGTATATGTCTATAATAATACTGCATAAATCTCTCTGAGAGATTTAGAAATGTATTATTTCTACTTTTGAAATCAATGAATGTATTTCATTAGAATTAGCCTTTCATCCTTTTGCGGGGTCGATATCAGAAGTAGATTTAACCCTTTAGTATTCAGATTACTCTGTCAAATATAATACTTATTTATTCACATTGTTTTGAATTAATTATACATTATCTTCTAGCTTTGAGGTTTCGATTAAGTGATTGCTTAATTTTAGGATGACATTGTAGGATAGGTGTAAGAGGCCAGATCTGGCCAGTTTGAACATAAAACAGAATATATAGGCTGGATATGGCCGGTTTAAAAGCCAAAGGTTTAAGTCAGTGAGTTCGTAAAATCTTTAGCATGCTGTACGTTCTCAGTTCAAATGTGGCCAGGGTCAACTTTGATCTTTCTCCTTTCGGGGACGATAAAATGAACACCAGTCGAGTACTGTGGCTGATGTAATCGACTTATACCCTTCCCTGAAATTGCTGGCCTTGCGCCGAAATTTGAAACCAATATTAGAAATAGATGTTTTTGGAGTAAAGATTGTTTGCCAACATAACATGGCAGTCCTGGTTTCGGACAAATGTTCCTGTAATTTAACCCCAGGAGACATCGTCTCCAGCTAGCTATACGACATGATCTGTGTTCTTGTTCGAAAATATAAGGACACAGATCATGTCATATAGCTAGCCAGAGACGATGTCTCCTGGGTTTAAATTACAGCAACATTCGTCCTAAACCAGGATAGATTTTTTTTGTTGTAAGGAATATAACTCATATGCATCAGGCAAGGGGTTCTTTCTGCCTCCTAAATATTTGGCTTCTATATTTCTTCATCTTTCTTCCTGGCATAAAATCCATTCTATAGTTTCAACTCTTTCTATTTCATAAACTACATTTATATATATATATATATTTTTTTTCCTTTTCTTCTCCTTTTATAATGGTGTGGACATTTTATTAGCTTATTTCATTTATAATGTTAATTCTTCGACAACAAAGGTGGCATTTATTAAGTAGCTTCAGTTAAGTAATTAGTTCTAAAATTAAAAGTACTATATACTTGATTAAACTCAAGCTGCTATCAGTTCAGCTCTACTATATTCATATATGCTACATCAGAGTGTCTTGAGATTCTTCAGTTCAGGAAATATTCTCTAGATTAATTAATGGTTAACATTTCTATCAATATATCTTATAAATGAATGATGGAATGGTGTGAGAGATGGGAGACGGCAAGAGAGAAAGAGAGAGAGAAAGAGGGGGGAGACAGAGAGAGAAAGAGAAGATAGAGAAACAAGTTATGTGCTTTATGGTATTAACAAGGTTGAATAGTTAAGATATTTGCTTTGTAAATGTGAGGTCCTAGGTTCAAACCCTCTATGGAATTGATCCTTTGTTACCATGGTCTCAGTTTGATCCAAACTTTGAGTGAAACTGGAAAGGTGGGGAAAAATATGGAAACCTGATGGATTCATCATCATCATCAGTGTTGTCATTGTCGTTGTTGTTTTTGTTGTTGCCATTATCGTCGTAGTCCTTGAGCAAGACACTTTATTTCATGTAGCTCCAGTTCACTCAGCTGTAGAAATAAGTTATGACATCACTGGTGCCAAGTTGCATCAGCCTTTGTCTTTCTCTTGGATAACATTGGTGGCGTGGAGAAGGGAAGCTGGTATGCATGGGCAACTGCTGGTCTTCCATAAACAACCTTGCCCCGACTTGTGCCTCGGAGGGTAACTTTCTTGGTGTAGTCCCATGCTCATTCATTTTTTTACCCTTTACATCTATATCATGTATGTTTTCTTGAGCATGTTACTTAACTCACCTTGACTGATGAAAAAAAACAGGCTGCATTTTTACATAAGTAGTGAACAACAGGAAGGGTAACCAACTGTCTGTGTGTTTGTCTGTCTGTCTGTCTGTCTGT
>NC_068995.1:10910661-10910901 GCF_001194135.2 Octopus bimaculoides
TGGGTATTGGATAAGTATTGTGAACCGAAGAGACAGATCTAATAAATACAAGTGAATTGAGAATGTGATTGGTTGTCATAAGTATTGATTGGTGTACATAAGATACGAGACTGCAATGGTACAGACTTGATGGGCATGTATTGTGTATGGATCATAGGATCAAGTTATGCTGACTGAAAATGAAGACAAAGCAAACTGCTACATGCTGAAAGTAAAATACACACACGTATATATATATAT
>NC_068995.1:10910955-10915327 GCF_001194135.2 Octopus bimaculoides
TATATATATATATATATATATATATATGTAGAATGAGGGAGAAGGGAGGGTGATTTAATTCTTGAAACAAAATAGACAGTTAATTCTGTCAGTAAATATTTAGACTACACACAAAGGATGGAGACTCAGGAAATGGTACAATCGGGAGAGAAGATATTCTATTGAACAGAGCTTTTCTAAGTTAATATCCGTATTGAAAAACTACATATTAAAACCAATGACAGCGGCAATAGAGGTGATGACAATGGTTTAGACAACAGTAATGACAACAACAACAATAACGATAGCATTGTTGATGATCATGGAAATGATGACAATGATAATCTTGTAATGATTATGATGACAGTGATGATGACGATGATGATGATGAAGAATATGGTCAATGATGATGGTGATGATTATGATAATGATGCTGATGATGATAGGAACAAAAATGGTTAATGGTGATGATGATCATCATCATGAGAATGACAATGGTGGTAGTGTGTATTGTGAAACTACTGTAGGATCTGTTGAAAATGATGGGGTTTATTTGTCTCAAATCAAGTCATTCTTAATCTTTCTGCTTCAAACCAAGCTCTATTTTTTTCTCATGTTTAATTTCGCTTTCTTTCAGTTATTTTTGTCCAGTTTACAATGGGCCTTGCTTTTTTTTCTTTGTTATTTTGAAGCATTTCTTCTTTACACTATACACCAAGTATTGAATTCTTCATGTGATAATCTTTGTCATTTTTTCACTGCAGCGCAAAGTCAAGTAGTTTGTCTGTCACTGAGAACATTTTTTGATTACTAATTACCTATTGTATATTTTAAAATTATTATTAATTAATGCTTTCATTCTCTCATGAACTATATTATTTGTTTCCCTCCTCTCTCTATCAATATAATGTCTCCTCACTTGATATCATACACAAATCTCTCTCCTCTCTCTCTCTCTCTAATGTTCTCTCTTTCTCATTTTTTCAATCATTCACTCACTCCCTATACCTGTTATTTTATCATGTTACCTCTCTAAATATCACCATCCTCTACTGCAGAGGTACATCTTTCTTCCTTCCACCACTCTTTTCTTAGATGCCATAACTCTACCACTCTTACTTTACCTTTCATCCCTCCCTAAATTTCACTGTCTGCTTGACTGCTTGCCTGTCTCTCGAGCATTCTTGAATGCTATTTCTCAGACTGATGCTGATGATAGAAATAATGAAAAGATGATGATGATAATGACGACAATGATGGCGATAATGATGATGGTGACAATGATTACGATGATGATGATAATGATGTACAATGCAAATTGTAACAACAACAACACAATTGCTGTAATTTTTTTGTTTTTTTTCCTTTTTCATTTTTGTTTTGTCTTTTCATTAACATCTTTTGTTTTTTCTGCACACAGTCATTTGTCTTCATCCACACAAGTCATTTGTTTTATGCTAATGAGATGCTAACGAACACTGTGTCTAAATTTTCATTCTAATTATCATTACAAAACACATCGCTATTAAATAATATAATTAATTTTTATAACTATTATTGATTTCTACAATAGTATTTGAACAATGATGTGGCTTTGGTAAAATATAAAAAAAAAAAACGAAATTATTTTCATTTTAGAAATTTTTAATTTAGATGACGAAATAACAGAGATAGTTGCAAAAATGTGGTTCCATAGAAAAATGTTGAAGGTATCTAATACAGATAGAGTGACAAAACAACAAGGTTCTTAGATGAGCAAAGACTAACCAGAAAGATTGTTGGTAGCATTGGAAGACAAAAAGGCTTAATTTGTTGGATACCAAATGAGAAGGAAAACCTTTGAACATTTGGGGACAACCAAGAAATTGAAAGGGAAAAAACTAAGAAATCACAGAGTGGATACTTGATGACATTACCAACAGACTTCTGAAAGCTCAACCTAGTAATGTCCTCTGGAAATAGCAGCCAAATTCTCATGAAATCAAACCCCCACCATCTCGAAACAAAAACAAGAAAGGCTGTGCGGTAAGAATCTTGCTTCCCAACCACATGGTTCCAGGTTCAGTCCTACTGTGTGGCACCTTGGGCAAGTATCTTCTATTATAATTCTGGGTTGACCAAAGTCTTTTTAAGTAGATATGGTAGACAGAAACTGAAAGAAGCCCATCACACACACACACATATATATATATACACATATATATATATCTATGTGTGTGTGTCTATGTTTGTTCCCCCATCATGGCTTGACAACCAGTGTTGGTGTGGTTACATCCCCATAATTTAGAATAAGTACTAGGCATAAAAGAATAAGTCCTGAGGGTGATTTGTTCAACTAAAATCCTTCAAGGTTGTGCTCCAGCATGGCTGCAGTCAGATGGCTGAAACAAATAAGATGAAATAAATAACCTAAAAGACAGGATGGTCACGATCAGAGTACTTTTAATCATAGATTGTCATGATCAAGGTTGACCTGGGGCTAAACTATTGCAAATAATATTCCTATGAATAACCTGCTATCTATTTCTGACAGCAAGAAGAGAAGAAGCAACATAGAATGAGTTATTCTGTCTAGAAATACAATGAAATACCAACAGCAGGAGGGAAGAGACTTGAACCCCTGACCTGTACGGTAGACAGCCGAATGCCTTATCCACTAAGCCATTTCGAGTCTATATTGTCAACTGCAGTGATAGCTACAATAGTTGCTTTGTTATTGAGCATAGAAAGCCAAACGGTAGTCTTCTGTTCTTGACAGTAATCAAAACAACAACAACATTTGATGGTCAAGAGGGCAGGGGGCTAGGAGAGACAGATGGTGTGTGTGTGTTGGGTGGGTGGGTGCTGGGTCATTCCACCATATTAAAGACCTGGAATTTCACTTGAAGCAGAACATTTCAATGATGAAAGAGAAACTTTTCTATTCTGTTATTAGTATCGTTATTATTGGTATCCTATCTATCAGTCAGTCTGTCTGTCTGTCTGTCTGTCTGTCTGTCTGTCTGTCTGTCTGTCTGTCTGTCTGTCTGTCTGTCTGTCTGTCTGTCTATCTATCTATCTATCTATCTATCTGCCTCTCTATCTATTTGTCTGTCTGCCTATCTATCTATCTATCTGCCTATCTATCTATCTATCTATCTATCTATCCATCCATCCATCTATCTATGTTTTATAAATGGATATATAAGTATGTATATATATAAATTTATATACATGCATGTATATATAAATATATATGCCTATATAATATATACATATACATATATACATATACATATATGTGTGTGTGTGTGTGTGTGTGCATGTATGTGTGTGTGTTTGCATGTGTATATATTATATTTATACATGCATGTATGTGTATATGTATGTGTGTGTCTGTGTGTGTGTAATTAGGAAGTTAAGTATGGCTTTAGGAAGGGTATCCAGCCATAGAAACCATGCAAAAACAAACATTGGTTCTCAATGCAGCCCTCTGACTTGTCGGAGCTTGTCAAACTGTCCAACCCATGCCAGCATACAAGATGAGGGTTAAATGATGACGATAATGAATTAGAAAATATACCAAAAAATCTTCATGAGTAAAGAAATTTCCATCATCATCATCATCATCATAAGCATTATAATAATAATTATTATTACTTTTATTATTATTATTATTATTAGTAGTAATAGTAGTAGTAGCTGCAATGGTGGTAGTGGTATTATCGTTAACAATGACAAATGTGCTGGGCACATCTGGATCTGTTGATGTTAAAATCTGAAAATTTTAAAGAAATTATTTATTTCTATTAAGTGTAAGCTACACCTTATTGTTTGAATTCATTCACAATGTATTTAATAACAAGGGAGAAATGTATTTCTTTATCCATCTCCTTCCCCCTCAAGGGACAGATCCTGAACTCCATTCGTTGTGAAAGGAGAGATCACCAGCTACACAAGGGTAATATTAGATAAGGCACCAGTGTTTGCGAACGGGCTGAAGTACTGTGACCTCTGCTTCACAGAGAAACTTCATATTTTGCGCCACCCTGCTTCTAATGCTAAATAAAAGAAATTAATTTACTTCGACCTGCAGGCATACACACAATTTCTTCCTTGTGAATTTCAAACACAGACCCTCCTGTTGTACAATGAATAACAAATTGACATCAAAGACCCTGTGATTACTTGAAAGTGCAATGAACAATTTAAGCAAGTTATTACACATTTCTTCTCAATCTGCTGGTCTATAGAAGCTCACCAAAAGGCGAACTGAATGAAAGCATGGTTTAGATAATATATAATCTTGTTTTACTTATGTGTGAATAATGACATTAATCAATGCATTCAAAGTTATCATTACTCATAGAAGAAGCCTATATATATATATATATATATATATATATATATATAT
>NC_068995.1:10916735-10920887 GCF_001194135.2 Octopus bimaculoides
TATATATATACATACATACATTATATATATATATATATACACACACACACATATATATATACATATATATATATAAAAGATGTATATGTGTTTATGTATGTATGTATGTGTGCATCTGTATGAAAGGCAAAGTTGACTTGGGCAGAATTTGAGCTCAGAACATGAAGACAGGTAAAATACTGCTAAGCATTTCATCTGGCGTGCGAACATTTATTTCTTTATTACCCACAAGGGGCTAAAACATAGAGGAGACAAACAAGGACAGACAAGCGATTAAGTCGATTATATCGACCCCAGTGCGTAACTGGTACTTAATTTATCGACCCCGAAAGGATGAAAGGCAAAGTCGACCTCGGCAGGATTTGAACTCAGAACATAATGGCAGACAAAATACCACTAAGCATTTCATCTGGTGTGCTAACGTTTCTGCCAGCTCACTGCCTTCCACTGCATGTAAAAATTAACCAGTGTTTCAAATAGATTAAGATGGCAGTGAAAAAGGTTGGCACCAGGAGGGGGAATTTTGGCTGTAAATCATTTCCTCGAAAATCCTTGTCCGAGCAGAGCAAAGGAGTGAGTGTTAACATTTTTGAAATGATGATATGGGATGGTTTTGATGAAAGGAAATGACGTCATAGGAAAACACGACAGCAAAAGTTACACTGTTGACTGGAAAAAGCCACAATGTTGTTTAGGAATGGCAGTTTTGGTAAGAAGGAAAATCACAATTTTGGTTAGGGAAAACAATTTTGGCAAGAAGGGAAGTTACAATTTTGGTTAGGAAAACCATTTGTGGCAAGAAGAAAAGTCACTATTTTGGCTAGGAAAAATAATTTTGGTAAGAAGAAAAGTGACTATTTTGGTTAGAAAAACCAATTGTGGCAAGAAGAAAAGTCACTATTTTGGTTAGGAAAAACAATTTTAGTAAGAAGAAAAGTCACTATTTCAGTTACAAAAACCAATTGTGGCAAGAAGAAAAGTCACAGTTTTGGTTAGGAAAAACAATTTTGGTAAGAAGAAAAGTCACTATCTTGGCTAGGAAAAATAATTTTGGTAAGAAGAAAAGTCACTATTTTGGTTAGGAAAACCAATTGTGGCAAGAAGAAAAGTCACTATTTTGGTTAGGAAAAATAATTTTGACAAGAAGAAAAGTTACAATTTATGCCATGAAAATGTGACAATTTATGCTAGGAAAATACCACAATTTTGGCAAGGGAAACCTCACAATTTTGGCTAGAAGAAAAGTCATAATTTTAGCGAGGAAAACATCACAATTTGGGTGAGAAAAAAGTTACAATTTTGGGTAAGAAAAAGTCACAATAATGACTAGAAAAAAGTCAATTATGGTTTTTTGGGGTTGCGGGGATCACAATTTAGGGAAAATGATTTCAGCAATCCCCAGTATTTCACTATCATTTTATTCTACAAACCACCATCACCACAAGAAAGGATGAAAAACAAAGTTGACCTTGATAAGATTTGAACTCAGAGAAAATGTAAAATGGTCAGCAGGCAATTGGTTTTGATGCTCCAAGGACTCTGCCAATCGTACCACACATGAAGAAGCTGAATGTGGTTGAATTGAGTTGAACAGAGTCCAACTCTTCTCCTAGATACAGTTTATAAATGAACTTATTTGAAGTAAAAGAATGTCTGTTGAACTTGTATAAGCTGCTCACTCAGGCAAGTGATTAGTACACAGTAGGGTTTTATTTATCTTCATTCAAATTTTCAGACTTTTAAGATGTGGGGGGAAGGTTTTGATTGAAGGATTGCCATGATAACCAGGTCATCAGCATGGCATGTATCTAGAGAAAACGACTCCATTATCATTAATACTATTATTATTATTATTATTATTATTATGATGATGATGATCATCATCATCATCATTATTATTATCATTATTATTATTATTATTAACAACTATCTGATTTCTAAGAAGAACAAAAACATATTCTTCACTTGGTGTAGACCAATTTATTTCTTTTGTAACACATCCAAAATCCCTTTTTGAAGTTAAATTTGCAACACTTTATCCACTTTTACTCAATGTTCTAACTATAGCTTGTTGTTGTCGCTGTTGTTGTTGTTTAGCCACAGGCTAGCTGTGATCAAGCAGACCTATGATTGAAGATATTCCAGCTGTAGGAGCAATCACATCTTTTCTACAACATATTTAACGCCTTCCCCACACCTTTCCTTTTAATACAGTAGATAAGAAAAGGTGAGGACATTGGAGTAATTAGAGAGGCATTTAGCTACTACTTCTAGCAGTTACAGTGACTGCATAGTAACTTCCATGTAGTTGACTTTTTTCTGTGCATGGCAAATGAGAATTATATAAACTTATCAAGACTTTGTTAAATCAAAGACGTCATTCACAAGCGACAGTGTCTTGGTACTAGGGCATGGGGAGGTATAGTCACTGGAATGGTGCCTCAGTATATAACTGGTACCTACTTTGACTTTGAAGGATGAAAGGCAAGGTCAACATTTTACATAGGAAATTCAAATCTCATAGAAGACAACTTTGCAGTTCTCTTATTCTCCATTCTCTGCCCAATAGAATGAAAGGCAAAGTTGACCGCATCAGGATTTGAACCAAAATAAAATATGTGTGTTCTTCGGAACTGAGGATAACTTATTGATGTCTATCTATAAAGAAATACATAGAAAGTCAGCTAGAGATAGACAGAGAGACAGACAGATAGATAGATAGATAGATAGATAGACAGACAGATAGATAGATAAGCAGACAGATAGATAGATAGACAGACAACTAGATAGATGAATAGATAGATAGATGGATGGATGCATGGATGGATAGAATTCAACAAGAGTTCAGATTTATGAAGTAACCACACGGCTAAGCCCACATACAAATGATAGATAGGCAGACAGACTGATAGATGGATAGATAGGTGGATTGATAAATAAATAGATAGATAGATAGATAGACAGACGAACAGATGGATGGACAGATAGATAGATAGATAGACAGATAGATAGATAGATGGATAGGTGGATGCATAGATAAAGAGCACATGTTTATTATCATCATTAAACGTCCCTTTTCTTTTCATGTTGGCATGGGTTGACATGAAGGGACAAGCCAAAGGACCATGCTGAGCTACAAAGTCTACTTTGGCATGGTTTCTACAATTGGGTGTCCCTTCTAACGCCAACTATTTTTGAGAGTGTGCTGGGTACTTTTTTTGCATGGCCTCCAGCATTGGTAAGGTTATCAAATACTCACACGGCAAAGCCCCCAACTTCCCCCTCAGCTGAGTGGAGTAAAGTAGAGAGGAAGAGGAACAAGTGTCTTGCTGAAGACATGAATGCCTAGTTTCCCCATATTTGGAAAGAGAGAGAGGGGGGTGAGAGAGACTGATGTGAGGTCAAGGTACAAAGTGAATATGAGAGAGAGAGAAAATAGGGACAGAGGAACAGAAAAGGTGGGTGGATGGATGGGTAGGTACATGTACTCAGGTGAAAAGAGTACGAGAATTGATTAGAGGTAGGAACTGAGGTGGTCGAGGGAGGAGAACAAATTCATCCTTCTCTCTCTCTCTCTCCTCTTTGTTTTATGTTTTTATTTTTTATCAAGGTTTGATAATTATGCATCAAGTCTTTGTTAATTGGTTTCTTTTCCTTTTCTTTTCCTTTTTTTTTTCCCGAGATTTCAAATAGACTTAAATTGCATGAAGCAGGAATTTGAATTGAATTGAAGAGTTTTTAAAAACTCAAAAATTGAAAATTAAAACCTCCCCATTTCAATAAAGCATAAAATAAATTCTAATCAATAAAATAGGGAGAAAACACACATAAAACAAAACATCTATTGGTATCATATTGAATTTCAATACTAGACTTATTTTCAACTATTTTCCAGTCCAAAATCTATAAAAATATCTCGGTTTTATTAATTTATGCTTTTAAAATAGAAATTATAATAGGGATAAGAATAACGAAAATATGAATTGGTTTTGTGATTATACTTACACACACACACACACACACACATATATATGTATGTGTGTGCGTGTGTGTATATATATATATATATATGTATACATTGTATATTACATATCATATGTATATATATTATATATATTACATATTAAATATATATATATATATATATATATA
>NC_068995.1:10921034-10921544 GCF_001194135.2 Octopus bimaculoides
TAATCATTTTACATAAGGTTTGCATGCTGGCATAGACAGGATGGTTTGATGGTTCATCAGGATTTAACGTGTTGGAGGTCTGCAATTTCTTCCAAAGAATTATTATGTATGAGTATACATGTATCTAGGCATATATATATATATATATATATATATATATATATATATACACATACATACACATACACACACACACACACACAAATATATATCTATGCATATACATAGATGTGTGTATGTGTGTATATATATATGAGTGTATGTATAAATACATACATATAAATATATATATGTTAGAGCTACACATGTGCTTATATATACACACACACATATATATCTATGATTACACACATATATACACACACACACACACTCATACACACTTATCTTCGAATGTATGTATATACAGATATCATGATAATGATGATGATATATATATACATACATTCAAAGATAAATGTGTGTATATATATATATATATATATATATATATATATATATATATATATA
>NC_068995.1:10921554-10921932 GCF_001194135.2 Octopus bimaculoides
TATGTACATGCATTTATATATATATATATATATATATATATATATATATTTATAAAACTTTTCTTATGTTCAGTAATGATGGGGGTGAGATAGAGAAGAGAGAAACTAGGGCACTAGCAGAGAGAGTTGTTTTGATATCTGTTCTGAAGCCACTTAACTGGTTGAGAGCATTCATTTTATTGTTGATATCATATTCATCTTGAATAAACAATGATTTATTCCACAACATATTTCCACCTTCAATTCTTTATTTATTCTGATATAATTCTAGGTTTGTATATGTTTAATCAATATAATGTGTGTAAATAAATATACATACATATATACATATATATATATATATATATATATATATATATATATATATATATATATATA
>NC_068995.1:10924382-10932210 GCF_001194135.2 Octopus bimaculoides
TACATATACATATATATACATACATATACATACATACATACATACACATATATACATACATATATATATATATATATAGTCAAAGGTATAATGTATGTACAGATACATATAATACTTATATAATATGCATACATACATGCTTACAAATATCCTTACATATATATGCATAATACATATACATACATATATATTACTTATGTAATATACATACGCACGCAAATTCAAACACTTACAGACACATGTATGTAAATGTATATGTGTGTGTGTGTGTATGTGTATATATATATATATATGTATGTATGTATGTCTGTATGTAAGTATGTATACTTATTTATTACTTATATAATATACACACACTTGCAAAGTCAAACACACATATATGTAAATATATATATATATCTCTGTGTGTGTGTGTATGTATACATATATATTACTTATACAATATACATACAAACACAAACTCAAACACACACATGTATGTAAATATGTGTGTGTAAGTATATAAACCAATTATTACCTCATGTAAACTTGTGTTGTATGTTATCAAAATATTATTAACCCAAATTAACTAAAGGTTGTCCTTTTAACTGTTTTCCATTATTTCTCCCCACCCACCACCACCACTGCTGCTGCTGCCACTAAACTCTTCTGTTATACAGACATACCAAAAAATATATACACTAATATTTTATATATCATTTAGGTTCTTACATAAACAATGGGAAAGTCGAAAACTAAAAGAAAATGAGGTCTTATTTATTTTTTTTAATAATATCTTTTATCTTTTACTTGTTTTAGTTTCTGCCAACCAAATCCACTCATAACGTTTTGGTCGGCCTAGAACAAACACTTGTATAAGACATTTTCCCAAGGTGTCACACACCTTGGCCAAATGTGCTATACTTATAGCAAGTATTTTGCTTAATCTAAGAAACTACATAGCCATGCCTACATACATACAGCGAAGATGCATGGCTCAGTGGTTAGAGCATTGGATCACAATCATGAGGTAGTGAGTTCGATTCCTGGACCAGGCTGTGTGTTGTGTTCTTGAGTAAGACACTTTATTTCACGTTGCTCCAGTTCGTTCTGCTGTAGAAATGAGCTGTGACATCACTGGTGCAAAGCTGTATCAGTCTTTGCCTTTCCCTTGGATAATATCGGTGGCATAGAAAGGGGAGGCTGGTATGCATGGTTGACTGCTGGTCTTCCATAAAACTACCTTTATGTGTGTTGGAATTCATTCCTGATATAACAGCAAATAGTGAGCAATAAAATAGGTCTGTTTATTTATTGAAACTTACAGAAGAAAATGGAAGAAAAAAAAATGCATATCTAATAAGAGGCTGCTCTAAAATGTCCAATGCTTTTTATCACAGTGTCAGTTTTGAACCCCCTAGTGTAGCTTGTGGGTGGGCAAGAGCAAGGATGCTTATATGAGCTGGCACTTTTTGGTCAGCTGTATAAGCCTGTATAGGCTTAAGGACCCATGAGAGAGGGAGGAGCCAACTCAAGGGTTAACCCAATTAACACAGATTTTAACTAAATCAGTTTGAACCCCTCTAGAAATGTGTGTATATATATATATATATATATATATATATATATATATATATATATATATATTTCGTTTATGGATTTGGTTTGCAAGATTCTTTATGTGAGTTTGTGTGTTGAAGCATATTCTGTTGTCTGTGAAAAGGTTGCAAGATGCAACGAAAATTTTAGGAAAATAAAAATAAGAAATCAGTGGAAATTTTACTGGTGAGTGTGTTAAATTATAAGGCACAAAAGAAAATGACTCTCCCCAGACACAACGGTATATATATATATTTATAAATTCCAAAAAAAGAAGAACAAACATGAAAAAACAACAACGCGAGTACGTGGTACATGTAATGTATTAGCAAGCAGTCAGGAAAAGAAAGAAAGATGGTTTAAGATTTCGAGCAAAGCTCTTCTTCAGAAATACAGGAAAGTCCAAAAGAATGGAAGACAGAGGAAGAAAATCACCAATGATTCACATGTGGTTACATTTTGAAATATATATATATTTATATATACTTTATTTAAAAGCAGCAGAAATATAACAAAAAAACCGTTACTCTGAGTTTCACGTTCCCGTTCATCGGACAGTTTTGTTAACTGTTCGATGAACGGGAACGTGAAACTCAGAGTAACGGTTTTTTTGTTATATTTCTGCTGCTTTTAAATAAAGCATATTACTCTACCTCTGGTATTTGAGTACTCTTTTTTCCACCTTGTTGCACATTTCATGTGCTTACTCCGGTATATTTATATATATATAGTTACTTATATAAATTTTCATTAAAGACTATTTGCCAACATAATGTGGCAGTCCTGGTTGGGATGAATGCTGGGAAATAACTTTTACTTCAAAGTATTGTTACTGAATATCTCTCTTTGAGAGATTTAGAAATAATGCTTCAATAAATTTTCATCTTTATCATTGATAGTATGTGAAAAATACAAAGAATTTCCTTTCTTACATCAAAAGGAATTAGGCAGATCTTGGAAAAATATATAAAATTGTTTATGATTAAGAAATGTTGTCAAATGAATGTACAACATACTTTAAGACTCTTTTAGAATCTTGCAAATTTACTCACTCACTCACTCACTCTCTCCAATCTTGGTCTGTTTCACTATATACATATCCCTGTAACTTGTGTACATCCCCATCTTGGCATATCTTCACTATCTCTCTCTCTCTCCTTCTCTGCTGCAAGACATCTTTTCTTTCCTTCAAAACAATTTCCCTCTGTTGTGGGGTTTTGCCTTGCTGGTTACTTGGTGAACTCACTGATGTTGGTGCCACATAATAGAAAAAGCACCCAAGTACACCCTGTAAAGTGGTTGGCATTAGGAAAGGCATCCAGTTATAGAAACCATGCCAAAGCACAAAGCAGATCTTGATACTGTCTTTTGAGACTCACCAGTTCCCGTTGAACCAGCTAACCCATACCAGCACAAAAAACAGACATTAATTGATGACGACAACAACGACGATGATGACTAAGAATATACTCACAAATCCTTATATTGCTAGTTTCTAGAACATAACCATGTCTGTCCTTACAGTTAATCTGTCAATATCTTTACAGAAATGGTCGGGCATAATTCCTGCTGTAACCAATTACGAATGGAATGATATATAAATGCCTTAACTACCATAATGTTTGTAATTTAACAGCTGGGTTAATGTAATTCTTTAGCTTTTCAGCACATTTTTGCTCAATGATTAGGGTAATTTTCTATAGTTATGTCAATTATTATTAGATTATTATCGTTACTGCAGAAGTGTGCGACTGTTAAGCATACTTCCCAACTAAGTGGTCTTGGGTTCAGTCTCACTGTGTGGCCCCTTGGGCAAGTGTCTTCTACAACAGTTCTGACTTTACTTGATGGAAACTGAAAGAAACCTATTATGTGTGTATGTGTATGATACTCTGTGTGTGTGTGTGTGTATATGCATATGTATGTATGATACTGTGTGTGTGTGTTTTGGAGGCATGTGGCTTAGTGGTTAGGGTGTTGGATTAATGATTGTAAGATTGTGGTTTCAATTCCTGGTCTGGGTGACATGTTGTGTTCTTGAGCAAAACGCTTCATTTCATGTTGCTCCAATGCACTCAGATGGCAAAAATGAGCAACCTCATGATGGACTGGTGTCCCATCCAGGTGGGGAATTTATACGCCATGGAAACTGGCTCTTATGAGTCAGCATGATTTGAGAAGGTAACCGTTACTTTACTTCTACTCTGTGTGTGTGTGTGGAAAATAGATATGTATGTATGGTACTATGTGTGTGTGTATGTATGGTACTCTATGTGTGTGTATGTATGGTACTGTGTGTGTGTGTGTGTGTGTGTGTGCATGGTACTGTGTGTGTGTGTATGGTACTGTGTGTGTGTGTGTGTATCTATGTCTGGTACTCTGTGTGTGCATGCGTGCATGTGTGTGTGTATGTGTTTATGCTTGTTCTATTGTTCTAACATCACATAATGATTGCAAAAGGGCAGCACCATCAATCAGGGAATGTCTGGCCATGGGGAAATATTACCCTTGCTTGGGAACAGGTGAAGGTTTGTAACAGGAAGGGCACCCAGCCACAGAAAATCTGCCAACGTATTCTGTTTGACTGACACAAGCATGAAAATGTGGATTGTAAATGATGACGACGATAACGATGATAACAATGATGATGATGATGATGACAACGATGACGATTATAACGATGATGATGATGATGATGATGACGACAATAATGATGAGGATGATGATGATGATCACAATGATAATGATGATCATGATCATGATGACGATGACAATGGAGTAAAAAGTTATTATTATTATTAGCACTGTCACACTGCTGAAGACTGGCTCTCCGGATTCAATTAATACCACATATTTATCAAATAGATTCTGGCTAGGTTAATTCCTAGTTCTATTCTAATCAAGCATTCTTAAATGGTGTTGTTGTTGTTGTTGTTGTAAAACCAAAGTCAGTTTAAATTTCTCTGCCATTGATATATTGAAGAATACAAGAATACAAGAATGGCAAGGAAGAGATGCTAATTTTGCTTGTGGCCATTTAATGAACAAGAAGAAGTGCTGACCATCTTTCTGATAAGCTGGAGATAAATGTTGTTATCTGGTTTACGTCTGACCGCAGGTCAAGCACTGGTTAAGCAGATATAATGTCAAAAATCCTTCCAGTCTAGTAATGACCATCCTGCCTTTTTTCTTCCTGATATATAAAATAATGCTTGCGAGTAACTTGGTGATCTCAGTGAGTAGAGCTGGTGCTATGTGGAAAAAAATAACACCTGGAACATTCTGTAAAGTGGTTGGCATTAGGAAGGACATCTGGCTGTAGAAACCAGGCCAATGCGGAATTGAGAACTTGGGGCTGTCCTCAGTTCCGGTTGAACTGTCCAACCCATGTCAGGATGGAGATCAGATGCTAAATGATGATGATAGTGATGGTGATGATGGTGGTGGTTGTGTTGGTGGTTGTGTTGGTAGTGGTGGTGGTTGTGTTGGTGGTGATGGTCGCTGTGGGGGTGTTATTGTTGGTGGTTGTGGTTGTAGTGGTGGTGGAGATGGTGGTGGTGTTGTTGTTGGTGGTGGTGGTGTGAATGCACCATGAACGATGCCATCCAATGCATCTTGTTTTATCTTTTACTTGTGTCAGTCATTTGACTGCGGCCATGCTGGGGCACCACCTTGAAGGGTTTCTAGTCAAACAAATTCATCCCAGGATGTTTTATTTTAAGCCTTGTATTTAATCTATTGGTCTCCTTTGTCAAACTGCTAAGTTACGGGGATGTAAACACACCAGCACTGGTTGCCAAGTGGTGGTGGTGGTGGTGGTGTGAGAACAAGCACAGACACACACATACAACAAGCTTCTTTCAGTTTCCATCCGTTAAATCCATAGACAAGGCTTTGGTTGGCTTGTGGCTATAACAGAAAACACTTGCTCAGGGTACCACGTAGTGGGACTGAACCCGGAACGATGCAGTTGGGAAGCAAGCTTCTTACCACACAGCCACGCCTGCACACTCTGAAGACAATAGTTTGGAGTGATTTCAGAGATATTTAGCTGCTATTACTAGCATGTTGAGTAACCATTTAGGAGTTTGCTCTTGTTGATATAAATAATTGTGGGTGCGGACTTTGGGATAAGATAGGGATCAAAGTAGAAATGGTATGCGTGAGGTGGGTGGGGTGAAGATGTTGGGGATGATGTCGGGGTGGGGATGGTGGTGGTGGTGCTGCTGGGAAATACGTTCAGAAATCTAAATTCTGTTAACAGGCAATAAATGGGAACTAGATGATGTTTTTTTAAAACATTTTTACTCCTTCAAATAAAGCGTGTGTAGGTGTGTGTGTATGTTGGGGTGTGTGTGAGTGTGCATGCTGGTGTGTGTGTGTGTGTGTCTGTATGTGCATGTGTGAGCACAGGCAGGTGTGTGTGTATGTGCCCATGTGTGCATGTGTGTGTGTATGTGCCCATGTGTGCATGTGTGTGTGTGAGTGCGCAGGTATGTGTGTATGTATGTGTGTATATGTAAGATATGAAAGTAAAAGTTGTGTCTATGAGGGTGTGGCATGGCTGTAGGCGTGTCAGATGGGTATCAAGAGTATGTGTGTGTGTGTGTGTGTATGTGTGCGTGTGTGTGTGTGTGTATGTGTGCGTGTGTGTGTATGTGTGCGTGTGTGCGTATGTCCCTGTGCGTGTATGTATGTGTGTGTGTGTGCGCATGTGTGAATATCAGATTTAAGAGTATCAAGTGAGTGTGTATATATATGTGAGTGTGTATATATATGTGTGTGTATATATTAAGTGTGGGTGTGTCTGATTATTATCAGTTATATCTGTACATGTTTGTGTGTGTGTGTGTGTGTGTGAATGTAGGCAGGTGTGTGAGAGAGAGTGTGTGATGTGAATGCTTCAGTTAAGTGTGTGTATGTATGTATGTGCATTAGTGTATGTAAGACGGATGTACATGTATGCGTGTTTGTGTGTGTGATGTGGTTTGTCAGTTAAGTGTGTGTGTGTGTGTGTGTGTGTGTGTCTTTGTGTCTCTGTGTCAGCTGCATACTAGTGACTACAGAAAATTTGCAATGAGTAATTAAGCAAAGTGGGATGAAAAGGGGGTGGGGGCGTGGGGGTTTGAATGAGTTGAGTGAAGGAGAATGAGTGAAGGAGAATGAGTGAAGCAGCGAAGAATGAGTTGAATTAAGTAAAAGACAAATGACTCAAGCTTAGTCTGTTGAATGTAAAAATGGTAAGAGCTCTTAAAGGAGGAGGTGGACTGACAGAGTTGGTGAGACATTGAATAGATCATCATCAGCATTGCCATCAGCACTGTTGTCATCATCATCGTCACTGTCCCGGATGTCATCGTCATCATCATTATTATCATTGTTGTTGTCAACATCATCATCTTCATCACCATCATCAATATCGTCCCCATTGTCATCGCTAGCACCATCACCATCACCAGTAGCATCACAATTACCACCACCAGTATTATGTGGTACCAGTATTCATACCAATGCTTTTTATGTTGCACTTTGGCTGTGTGTATGTGTGCATATACATACATACATACATACACATATATATATATATATATATATATATATATATATATATATATATATATATATGAGATCTCCTTCGGTCACGACTGACCATGGGGTTGCACCTACAAAGTTACCTTCCGAAGCACAAGTCCGGGCTAGGTTGTTTATGGAAGACCAGCAGTCACCCATGCATATCAGCCTCCCCTCTCCATGCCACCAGTGTTATCCAAGGGAAAGGCAAAGGGGCCGATACAGCTTGGCACCTGTGACGTCGCAACTCATTTCTGCAGCTGAGTGAACTGGATCAACGTGAAATAAAGTGTCTTGCTCAAGAACACAACACGCAGCCTGGTCCGGGATTCAAACTCATAACCTCGCGATCATAAGCTCGACGCTCTAACCACTGAGCCAAGCACCTTCATATATATATATATATATATATATATATATAAACAATATATGAGTATATGCATATATATATATATACATATATGTACATACCTTCATCTACATGTACATATAGATACATATCTGGGTACATGACGTTGCAAAAGAACATGGACAAAATGATAAACAAGGTACAACAAACAAGCAGGCCACATAGAGAACATATAGTTCATCAGCTGCCACCATTAAAACACCGGCGTTTCTAAGAGTTAGGGCAGCTATATATATATATATATATATATATATATATATATATATATAT
>NC_068995.1:10934657-10935020 GCF_001194135.2 Octopus bimaculoides
AATCGACCCCAGGACTTATTCTTTGTAAGCCTAGTACTTATTCTATCAGTCATTTTTGCCGAACTGCTAAGTTACAGGGACGTAAACACACCAGCATCAGTTGTTGAGCGATGTTGGGGGGGACAAACACAGACACACACACACATACATATGTATGTACATGTATATGATGGGCTTCTTTCAGTTTCCGTCTATCAAATCCACTCACAAGGCTTTGGTCGGCCCGAGAGGCTATAGTAGAAGACACTTGCCCAAGGTGCCATGCAGTGGGACTAAACCCGCAATCATATGGTTTGTAAGCAAGCTATTTACCACACAGCCACACACACACACATACATATGTATGTACATGTATATGATGGG
>NC_068995.1:10935146-10936088 GCF_001194135.2 Octopus bimaculoides
ATATATTTATTATATCATACCTTGATACTGCGTGGACTAAGTTCCCCATTAACAGGCCACTGGTATTTATAGAGTGTCAAACACTCTCGGTATGCAAATTAGGAACTCCTTCATAGAATAACTGCTGCATTTGTTGAATATATAAGCAGTTTGGCTGCATGCTTTTTTTTTCTGGAAACCATCAGAATGATGTGGATGCTTCTGACGAGAACCCAATAAGGTTTGAAAACTGATGAAGGTTATTCATCATTTTTTTTTTTTCAGTCTGCAGAGAAATGGCTAAAATTTGCCCTGTTTATAATCACACCATATGTCATATATATATATATATATATATATATATATAGGTATATATGTATGTATGTATAATGTGTATGTAAATGTAGTTTTACTGAGTGTATTTTTTCAACCCCTTTTTCCATTCCTCTATGTACAATCAACCAAGTGTACCCCTCTACACCATTCATTTCCTACTTAAAGTAATGCGGCACAAAATATGTTAGCCCCTATTTACTATACGCATAATCAAACATACATTGCCCACTTCACACTTTTAAACTAGGGACATGTTGAAAAGTCTGCAAAATAAACAAAAAACATATGGTGTGTGTGTGTGTGTGTGTGTGTGTGTGTGTGTGTTTATGTATGTTACTGTGTGTGTATGTCTGCATGTATATGCCAATGTGTGTGTGTGTATGTGTGTGTTTGCATACGAATGCCTGTGTGTACACAGCAGGGTTTTATATGCATTTGATTCCTTGGCATCCTTTTGTCGCTGTAATCCAATTAATAGAGCTCCTCGTTAAATTTAGAGTTCCCCAAACAATGTGGACCACTTGGCTTCGGCTAAAGTTTAATCAATGAAAACTGTTTGGAAACAAAGAACACTAAATGGATGTGTGCGTGTGCATGTGTGAGTATATGTGGAAAAAAAAAAAAAAA
>NC_068995.1:10936164-10938307 GCF_001194135.2 Octopus bimaculoides
ATATATATATATATATATATATATATATATATATATATATATACACATACACACATCAATATATCAGCATTCATATGCACACATATACACAAGCAGATGTATATACATACACATACATAACTCAATGTATATGTATTCATATACACACAAAACACATCTATACACATACATACACACACACATATCGTATATGTGTGTATGTACATACATATGCACACGCACACAGATATGACACATATTATATGTACTTAGACATAACAGTATTTATTTGTATGTACATGTACATCCACACATGAATAAACATATACAGATGGGCAGGCACATACAAGCACATACATACGCTCACAAACACGTGTTTTCCATAGCAAAACAAAATAAAGACATAACAACGACCATAATAATAATAATAATAATAATGATAATAATAATAATAATAATAATAATAAAAATAATAATAATAATAATGATAACACCAGCAACAAAGTGTGAGTCATATGAAGCCTGTGAACATTATATAATTAAAGTGTTAACACAGACACAATGAAACTGCAAGTGAGGCATATCATTAACTAGATTTCATTGCATGGTGGAACATGATGGAATATGGCGGAATATGGTGTCACATGGTGGAAGGGCAGGCACATGTTGCTGCTGTAATATGTTTCAATTAAGCCTTGTACGAAGGATAGTATAACTTTAACACGTACGTAAGTTAAGCCGAAAGTCTGGCAAAGTTAATTGATAGCAGACAGTGTGTCAGACAAAATGGTTTCGTAAATGTACCCATCTTTTTTTTGTCTTTTACTTGTTTCAATCATTAGACTGTGGCCATGCTGGGGCACTGTCTCGAAGTCTTTAGTCAAAACAAATCAACCTTGGTATTTGTTTCATTTTTACATGGAGGTGCATGGCTTAGTGGTTAGAGTGTTCAGCTCATGATTGGAAGATTGTGGTTTCGATTCCTGGACCATTGTATTCTTGAGCAAGTCAGTCCATTTCAAATTGCTCTAGGGAGGAATATATATGCCAGAAAACTAACCCTATCACTCTTCACTGAGTGATTTGGACTAACCATTTCTTTTATTGTTTTTGTTTTTTGTAACCCTATTGCATTTAGATGGCTCTGTTAAATGTAATGCTTATTTATTGACATTTTGAATTAATCATGCATTATTGCGTAATTACAAGATTTTAACGATGCGACTGTTTTTATCTTTAGAATAACATTGCGTGAGATGCCAGATCTGGCCAGTTTAAACATAAAACTGATAGAATATTTGGGCCTGATATGGTACAATCTAAATGCCAAAGGGTTTAAATCTGGTCCCTATTCTATTGATCTCTTATCATACCACTCAGTCATGGTGATGTAAACAAACACTCGTTGTCTAGTAGCAGTGTAGGGGACAAAGAAAAACACACATTTTTATACAACAGGCTTCCTTCAATTTCTGTCCACTCACAAGGTGTTATTCAGCCTAGGGTTGTAGTAGAAGACATTTGCCAAAGTTGCTGTGCACCAAGGCTGAAACTGAGACCATTTTGATG
Organism: Octopus bimaculoides; assembly: GCF_001194135.2. Classification (NCBI taxonomy): domain Eukaryota; kingdom Metazoa; phylum Mollusca; class Cephalopoda; order Octopoda; family Octopodidae; genus Octopus; species Octopus bimaculoides. The sequence goes on from NC_068995.1 coordinate 10,937,713, forward strand.
GGAAACCATCTTCTTAACCCCACAGCTATTGCCTGCCCCTAGATCAGTGGTTCTCAACCTTTTAAATATCCAGGTCAGATCCCAAACCTGGATTTTTGCAGGGGAAGGGGCTGCATCAAGTAAAGTAAAAAAAAAAAGTTAATTGATGGAAAATTTATTATATATATAGAGGGATCAGACTGGAGCCTGGTACAGCCCAGTCAAACCGTCCAACCCATGCCAGCATGGAAAATGGACATTAAACGATGACGATGATGAGGGAAGACAATCAGGGGCTGCTGGAAGGATGCTTGAGGGCTGCATGTGGCCCTGGAAGTTGTGGTTGGGAACTGCAGGGTTGGATTGTCTTTTGAAAATGAGTGGTGGTCAGTATATGCTATATTTTATATACAAAGCGGTGAGTTGAGAGTCAGCAGAATATCAATTCAATATTAGACATTGCTGTCCTTTGTGCACTGTGCTCAAATTCTGTCATTGTCAGCTTTGCATTTCACTCTTCTAGGGGTTGATAAATAAAATACCACTTTTTTCTCTCTGGAAGGAATTCATTGTGTACAGATCTGGAGAGACATGGTGGGTTCTGCCAGGTGTAAAT
>NC_068995.1:10938801-10940240 GCF_001194135.2 Octopus bimaculoides
ATATATATATATATATATATATACATATATATATATATATATATATGCATCCATGAGTATATATAATAAGTATGCATGTATATATATTTTTGTTAAAAAGCAGAATGAATCCTAAACATCCTGATGACTGATTCATTTCAAAAGATAATTTATTGATGATATCCTGCAAAGAAAGTCCTTGTCTCTCATACACAGAACTTAAATAGGTTATCATGTAGCAAAATAAGCTTGTCTATTTGAGCTTTATAAACGAATTGTCAGAATTCTTTAGATTCAATAATTCTGAACAGAAATTTCATGAGTGCTTCGCTGAAATAACTTTTAGCTGATGAGATTAGCATAACTTACATTGATACACTTACCACATTAAATACATCTATCAACACAAAGAAAGAATTCTATGAAATGTTCATAGATCAATAGACAAGATTTTCTGCACTAAAAATAAAATAGAAAAAAAAAAAACCAATAATAAAAATGCTAAATATAAAGACTTTTTTTTTTTAATGTTGTAAGCAAGGCATAGCTGTGTGGTTAAGAAGCTTACTTCCCAAGTCATGTGATTTTCTGGGGTTTAACCCCCCACTGTGCAACACCTGGGGGCAAGGGTCTTCTGCTTTAACGCCAAACTGACTAAAGTCTTGTGAGTGTATGTGGTAGATAGAAACTAAAAGAAGTCTATTGTATGTATGTATGTGTGTATGTATGTATGTATGTGTTATTTCTTTACTGCCGACGATGGGCTATGCACAGAGGGGACAAACAAGGACAGACAACGATCCCAGTGCGTAACTGGTACTTATTTAATCGACCCCGAAAGGATGGAAGGCAAAGTCGACCTCGGCGGAATTTGAACTCAGAACGTAACGGCAGACTAAATACCGCTAAACATTTCGCCCGGCGTGCTAACGTTTCTGCCAGCTCGCCGCCTTGTATGTATGTGTGTATGTATGTATGTATATGTGTGTTTGTGTGTGTTAGTTCCACCTGCCACCATTGCTTGACAACCGGTGTTGGTTTGTTTATGTCCCTATACCTCAACACTTCAGCAAAAAAGGCCAATGGAATAAGTACCAGGCTTTTAAAAGAAAAAAAGTGTTTTTGTAGGGGGAGGGGGGGGGCAAATTGTTTGAATGAACCCTTTTTAAGCAATGCTCCAGCCTGGTCATTGTCCAATAACTGAAACAAGTAAAAGATAAAAGATGTATTAGTTGCAAGCATGGCTGTGTAGTTAAGAAGTTCACTTCCTAATCGCATGGTTTCAGGTTCAGTCCTACTGCATGGCACCCTGAAAGGGTTTGAAAAGGGGACAGACACAGCCCCTTACTCCTGAATGAAACCATAAATAAATAAAACAACCTGGTGGGCAAGAGTTCAATGTCTGGGTTAGTTGATATCATCATCATCATCATCATCGTTTAACGTCCGCTTTCCATGCT
>NC_068995.1:10940250-10944926 GCF_001194135.2 Octopus bimaculoides
TATATATATATATGCATATATATATCTGTAAATATATCTATATCTCTGTGTGTTTGTGCGTGTGTGTGTATACAGGAGTTAAGGAATGGAGTAGAAAAGTCCTGGGCTACATATATTTCATAGTGAGCAGAACGTCGGAAGTGGTAGATATCCAAGCGAAGTGTATATTGCAGGTTACTCGTCAGGCCAAGAGTATCTTGATTAAACGAAAGTTTACATTGTCACAAGGAGGGACATGCTAACTTGTGGAAGATTTGATCAGAGCGTGATCGATTCTTGTGTATACATACATACATATATATGTGTGTGTGTGTGTGTATGTGTGTGTGTGTGGCATGTAAAACACACCATTTTGAGCGTGGCTGTTGCCAGTACCGCCTGACTGGCCTTCGTGCGGGTTACACGTAAAAGCACTCACTACACTCTCGGAGTGGTTGGCGTTAGGAAGGGCATCCAGCTGTAGAAACTCTGCCAAATCAGATTGGAGCCTGGTGCAGCCATCCGGTTTCACCAGTACTCAGTCAAATCGTCCAACCCATGCTAGCATGGAAAGCAGACATTAAACGATGATGATGATGATGATGATGATGATATATATATATATATATATATACTCTTCTGTGGTTCGAGTGGAAAGAATGACTAGTTTCACAAGTCGAAGAATGACTTATAGAACATCCTTGGTATGGACAACAGAATAGTATCAGTATTGTAAGTAATATTCAGTGGAAAGTTCCTACTAGACAGGGATGGGCTAAGAGAAGCTGAAGGCCAGGCTTGTATCACAATGTGTTACCAAGGGAAAGTTCCTACAGGATGAGGAGGTGACTTATAGATGTAAGAGATCTAACTTCTACCACAATGTGTTTTCAATAAATGCTATATTTTTAGTGGAATTCCTAAGTTTGGTTAAGTTTGTGTGTCATAGTGAGGTGATGGTGGTGTGAGGGAAGAGAAGAATCTAATGTCTTGGGATTGAGAGGGAATAAAAAAATTGCTTTTCAACTTGAAGAATTTTTTCTTCTCTCAAGATGAAAGTTCAATTCAAAAATTCCAGATTCCTCTTTTCCCAATGGTGTACAAACCTACCAAAAATTATGAACTTCATCCATTTTAATTCTTACCAATGCAAACCACCGTCAATTCGCAAACCAATAGGGAGGCTATGATTTGGCTGCATGATTTGCTAAAAATAGCATCTAAACTTTTCCTAGATTATGTTCCACTGTCTTGAATGGTGTAGTGTTGGGATCACTGTGTAGGAATAACACAGGATGGTCATGGATAGAATACTTTTGATAATCGATCTGCTCAGTCAGGGTTGACTCGGACCCAAACAATAACAAGAGCAACAGTATGTGTATATTCATGCATATTCATGCGTACAATGGAACCTAAATGTGGCTGCTTGACCTGTTAAAAATAGCAGCTCAATCTCCCTTCAATCACATCAAACTGTCTTGGAAAGGTCACTTAGGATAATGTAGGTCTAGATTGTCTGCATGTAAGGAAAAAGATAGAATGGCCATAGCTAGAATGACTTAGGTCAGCTTGAGTTCAAATTCCACCAAGCTCGACTTTGCCTGTCATCTTTTTGTGGTTGATAAAATTAGTACCAGTACCTGTTGGGGTTGATAAAATAAGTACCAGTTGAACACTGGGGTCGATGTAGTCAACTTACCCCTCTCCCATAATTACTGGCTTTGTGCCAGAATTTGAAACTAATATTATCATCTTTAAGGCAGCAATTTGGCAGACAAAATGCTTAGTGGCAATTTATCCATCTTTACATTCCGAGTTCAAATTCTGTTGAGGTAAACTTTGCTTTTCATCCTTTTGGGGTCGATAAAATAAGTACCACTTGAGCATAGGAGTCGTTGTAATCAATTTAACACCTGCCCCGAAATTTCTGGCTTTGGGTCAAAATTTGAAACAAATATTCTTTTCTTCTCTAGGTACAAAGCCTGACATTCTTGGGGAGTGGGCCAGTCAATTAGATTGACTCCAGTATGCAACTGGTACTTAATTTATCAACTCCTAAAGGATGATAGGCAAAGTCAACCATGGCAGAATTTGAACTCAGAATGTAAAGACAGATGAAATACCGCTAAGCATTTCGCCCCATGTGCTAATGTTTCTGCCAGCTCGCCTTAAAATTTGAAACAAATATTACCATCCTCTTCATGTGTACAGGTAAAATACCTGTACAGAGCCTTTTTTTGTGGTGTGAAGAGTTTTTATCTTCTGGATCTTTACTGAGGTATGCTAGTCCTGGTTTTAGATCAGGAAGTGTTTCTTGGGGTCTTCACTGCTGACCCTGAATGAAAGCGCTAATGCTGAGTTAAAGAACCATTTTCAGAGGAAGATTTACCATATATATCACAATGATATGGTCTCTCTCTTTTAAGACTGTGTACATAAGTAGTTTATATACCACTCTGAGAGAATAACAATTGTAGGATGTTATTTACTTTAGTGAAGGGGACAAACACAAAAGTAATTTCCAAATCTTTTTTTGCTGACCCCAAGAAGGGTTTTGGCAGAAGGTAATACTCCAGGATCTGGTAAACACTGAGAAATTTAAGGGTAAATGAATGAGTTGTGGAGGGTGTTTCAAAACCCATATACAAGATGTTTATAACCAAAGTAAGGAATGGTAGAAAATTTGGAATGATGATACATGAATAAGCAATGTATAAGGTTGGTTGTAGTGCAAAATGAGGGGGGGGGGAAGTATATTAATTCCTGGCATTATGGATAAAGGAAAAAAAAATGGGCGTAAATTTAATGAGGGTTATGGTGATTGTGATAATGATGATGATGACGACGACGATGATGAAAATAGTGATGTAATCAAAGCACACTTCTGAAAACGGTCTTGATGTAGATGCTGATATGAAGGTTTGACATTCGAATATTGCTGTTCCAAATATTAAAAGAATTTGTAATTTAAAAAAAAAAAGGAGGGGGGGGGGGGGCGAGATAAAAAAAATATAAGATAAAATTATGTAAATCTAAACAAAAACTAAAATCTGAATCTGAAATGTTAAAATGAAATATCTGTGACTAAGAAAACAAAAAATAGCTGAAATTCTCACTGGAATTAAAGTTTCTCGTTACACAGAATTCTGAAAGATTGTTTGTTTCTTTTGATTTTAAATTTATTATCAAACAGTGGGACAAAAAACAATAAGCAAAGAAAGAAAATACATATATATATATATATATATATATATATATAAAGTGATGCCTTGTTGCCAACTGAATGTGGCAATCCCAGTAAAGGGAAGGATGCTACTGCTATTTAGCTCCAGGAAACACCGTTTCCAGTTGGCTACGTGACACAAGCGTGCTTTGTCCCTATGTTTTCAAACAGGGGAGATAAGCACCTCCACCCAACAAAGCCAGCTTCTAGAGAGTAGTTTCAGAGCTACTCCAGACTGATGAAGAGCAATTATTCTGAAACCAGTCTCTGGATGCTGACTTTGTCGGGTAGAGGTTTTTTTATAAAATACCTCAAAAAAGTAAATGTAATCTTTTACTTTCTGCTACATTATATTTGTCATGGTACCAGTTATATAATGGTGCCACTTTAATTCACAGCATCCTCAGTGATACTGCTAGTTTTACTTAATAACGTTTGTTTTGCATCCAATTTTTCCATGTCAGTATGGATCAGATAAATACATTATTGAGGCATTGTTTTTCTAGCGAGACACCCTTCCTGACATTAACTCTTGCTTTCTTTTCCAAGTAAGGGACCACATATTCCACACAGCCCTTGAAGGTACGAAGTGACTGAATGATTTGTTGACAGGAGAACCAGGCAACAGCATCGTGCATACGGCACTTTTCACACAAGCGATTGCAGGTGTAACGAAGCATACACTTTAGTGAATTACAGGTGTTTATATCATATGATAGCCTTAAGAGTAACTTATGAGCGAATCCCTCATCATTATTAATAATCCTTTCTGGTAAAGGCACAGAGCCTGAAATTTTAGGGGAGGGGACTAGTCAATTATATTGACCCCAGTGTTTCACTGGTACTTAATTCAGCAACCCCGAAAGGATTAAAGGCAAAGTCGACCTTGGCAGCATTTGAACTCGGGATGTAAAGACAGACAAAATGCCGCTAAGCATTTTGCCCAATATTCTAACAATTCTGTTAGCTTCCCACCTTAAAATTAATAATAATGATGATGATGATGATGATAAAAATAATAAGAAGAAGAATAATATTTTCTGTGTAGTCTCAAATTTTAAAACAAACGCATAATTTTCTTATGGTTTCTTAAACATTCTCTAGAACAACACCATGTACAAAACCAATTTATAAGACACCCTAAGCATAACACCAACATGAACTTCTAACTTGTTGTCTCTTGAGGTCTCTGGGTGAGACTTGGATCCAACTTGTACAAATACAAACATATCATAATAATAACAACACCAATGATAATAATAATCATAGCAACAACCATAATAATAATAATAATAATCCTTTCTAATAATAGAAAGGATTAATAGCAAAAATAATGTGAGATGAAGGGCATGCCTCAACAAAATTCTGTCCAACCCATGCAAGCACTGGAAAAATGGACATTAAATGATGAAGGTGGCGGCGACGACGACGGCGGCGGCGGCGGCGGTGGCGACGACGACGACGACGACGA
>NC_068995.1:10946715-10948566 GCF_001194135.2 Octopus bimaculoides
AACAACATATAATGCATACACACTTGAATGTATGCATCTCTGATATAAAAAGGTTATGTTTACCTTGAATGCTTAAGATTATGTTGTGAAATAAAGACAACATTCCAATTAGTAAAACGTCCAATGGTCTTCAAGTGTGACAAATACAGGAAACCGCAGGGTGAAGAATTCAGGAATGAAAAAGAGAAAAAGAAAGAACGGAATGAAACAATGGCAAAACAAGAGATATAATATATAAGAATTTTAAATGATGAAAAAGATAAGCAGATGAAAACAAGTTCGTGTGTGTGTGTGTGTGTGGTCATTTGATGTTTGTTTTCCATGCAGGCATGGGTTAAAAGATTTTACAGGAGTTGGCAAATCAGAAGACTGCACTAAGTTCTGCTGTGTCTGCTTTGGTGTAGTTTCTACCGTTGGATGCACTTCCTAATGACAAAGAGTTCTACAAAGTGTGCTGTGCGCTTTTAACATGGTGCCAGAAGCAGTGAGGTCACCATGCAAGTTACAAGACATCCACCTCCATTGCCCTCTTCATCTGAGATGTAGAGTCACAGTAATCCAATACAGATGATGAGCACTCTCAACTGTACTGCTGACAATTCATGGATTTTATTTTACTGAAATGAGTCAGTCCACTTTTGATCCTGTGGGGGTGGTCACAATTCTTCCACCACAGTATCTTTTATTAACTTATGAATACCGATGGTTTTGTATGACTGATGAGTCTGGGACATTTACCCCACCATGGACAATAACCCTGCAAGGACAATTACCCCTAAGGACAACAACCCCTAGGACAATTACCTGCTATGATAATTACCCCTAAGCAGTTAACCCCCCGATGTGAACCATATTTTCTGGTGTATAAACCGCTATGTTTTACCTGGGAAATTTAGTGTGTGGGTTAGAGAAAGGTGTGCCTAAGGTGTGTATTTTTTATAAGTTTCATGAGGAAAATAATTTGCATATGGAGATCAACTGATTCCACTGATATTTTCAGAATGAAAGGTCACTTGGTGAACAACATGAGAGACAACTGCTACAGTACATTGGTGCCCGGAAGAAAACAAAGCATATTTGTTTTGTTTTACCTTCATATTTTGATAACGTTATTTTTAATCTAATAAAGACTTTAATATTGAAGAAATGTGTTTGTTGTTGATTACATAATAAGATAAAATCATAACGAAAACAATACATCTCAGTTGTAAAATAAGGAATTTTGAAAGTACATACACATCAACAACAAAAAAGCTAGCTGCGGACCCTATTTGAGAGGAACCGCGTATAATTTGCACTTTTAGATGATGGTACAAAACTTCTTAAATATATTGGAGACAGAGTAATTAACTAAGGTGGGTAATTGTCCTAAGGAGGTAATAGTCCTGATACAATTACTGATACATGTTAATGATAATCTTCGGTCAATGTAAGATACTAAGAAATATTTATGAAGGTACAACAATCTTTAAGTCTCATACAATAACCAAATAAATAATTAAATCTTTTATTCTATTGATGTAATATTGAGTACTACTCTTTCTTTAGTTCAATATACCAATGCATATGAATGCATGTGTTTGGGAGTATAAAACACAAACACATGCCTTGTTTTCTAGATACAAACATGAGACATATATAAGAATTCCCTCATGCATGCACGCTATGAAATACACACAAAACTAAATATATACATATACACACATACACACTATTTAATAATAGTACACACACACACACACATACATATGTACACACATATACATATATATATGTACATATACAAACACACGCACACACACACATATATATATATATATATATATATATATATATATATATATATATATA
>NC_068995.1:10948857-10951559 GCF_001194135.2 Octopus bimaculoides
ATATATATATATATATATATATATATATATATATATACATGTATGTATATACATTTATACATATATTGTCAATGACTAGTCTCACAGAGTTAAACCTCTTTTGATCCAAGGTAATCTTATTCACAAGATCACCTAGGATCGAAACAGGATTATCTCCGTAAACTAGTCACCAATAAAAACCAGAAACAAAATAACAAAGAAAAAACAACAAAAAACAACAACAACAACGACAACAAAAACCAAAAACAACAACAGAAAATGGAATAAAATGACACACTCCACTTCATGAAGTATTCAGTGGTTACATTCGGTTATGTGAAAGCCTTGTTCTTACAAACCACAAAGCCATCCACAACACACACAGACACATATCTGTGTGTGCATGAACATGCATGTGTGCACAAGTTTTATTGATACAAATCCTCAAGCTACTGAACATAACAGCGCTGTATAATGTCAGTTGGCTTCTCAGTAGGGAGAAACTCTGCTAGGCTTTTCCTAAATCACGGTGACTGGTGTTCGGCAACCGATGATGGCAATGACCCACAGCAGCAAAGCTAGCTGCATGCATCTATCACACACTCTCTCTCTCTCCTCCACCTCTTTCCCCCACACATCTCTCTCTCCCCCTCTGGCTCTGTCATTCTTTCCCTGTTTGTCTTCATGTCTTTTTCTCTCTCTTTCTTTCTCTCTCTCTCTGTCTCACTACCCCATCTCTTGCACACGCATATACAAACATGTGCAGATATTACACTCACACATATGACGAGGTATTAGGGTTTTATAAATATGTCTGTATATGTAAGTGTAAACATTGACTTCCTACGTATAAACAGATATATGCAAACACACACACACAAACACACATATGTATGTATATATGTGTATATCAATGTATGTATATATATGCAATGGTGTTTGTGTATATATATATATGTGTGTGTGTGTGTGTGTATATGCTTTACACACATGAAAGCTCCCATCCTTGGATTATTATTATTATTATTATTATTATTATTACTACTATATATATATATGTGTGTGTATCTATATATATATACATACATACAGAGTGCGGTGAGTAAACTGCCGTCTAAATTACACAAAAATGAAAATAACACTGAAATCTCATTTTAACAGATATATTTATCAAAATTACATAAAAATATCTTGAAATACTAAAGAGTAAATTTATTCAATAAAACTGCCATTGGCTTCAACCACGACCTCCAGAAGACTTTGGAATCTCCTGCAATTCTTCTGGACAGTCTCCTTGTTTAAGTTGGTGAATGCTGCCATAATCCTTGCCTTCAGTTCATCTTTGCTGTTACAAGGAGTTTAGTTGGTTTCTCACTCCCCTGTGCCCCACACATAATAATCAAGGGGGTTGCAGTCTAGGGGGTTAAGTGGCCAGATGTCAGGAGTGATGTGGTCGCAGAAATTGCCTGACAGCCATGACTGGGCTTTCCTGCTTGTGGGGCATGGTGCAGAGTCCTGTTGCCAGACATAGGGTCTTCCAGCAGCCACCCTCTTGACTCAGGGCAGCACTACCTTCTCCAGACATTTGATGTAAGCCTGCATGTTGAGTCTGAGGCCACGTGGGAAGGTAAATGGAGGCATAATGTTGCCATCACTAGTAATCATTCCAAACACCATGATGTTGACTGGATGTTTGATTTTTATCACTCTCGGTACATGTCCTCAGATTGACACCCAAACACTCTGAAATGTTCATATTGGAGCTTCCTGTGCGAATGCAAAGCAGTACAGCTTGTTGTTTCCAAATTTCTGGCAGAGTGAATTGCACCATGGTGCTGTTTTTCTCACAGATGGTGCTCAACTGACCCTACTATACTGTGTAGTCAACAAAATCAAAAACAAACAATGTGCTTGCACAAAATTATAAATATAAAATGGCGACAATTTACCCATCGCACCCTGTATATATATATAGGAAAATGAAAAATAATAACAAGGCAGAATGCTAAACTGGAAGCATAATTTAATAAAGATTTCTCTAACCGGCTTTGATTGCGAAGCAAATTTTCAAGAAGAGGGAGAATCAAAATGTTTTTTACAAAGAAGTACAAAATGAAGAAAATAATATATAAAAGAATAAATATACCAGTACATTATATTGTCTTTGAGCTTTTGAAGTTCAATGGTAATCCATGTAGATAATGGTTGGAAAAATAAGGATGCATGAGCATTGAGAGTTGTGTTAGGTTTAAAAAAAGGGTTAAAAGTTTGTGTTAAGCAGGAAGTGTGGTGTCAAAACAGGAAGTGTGTGTAAGGGGAGACAAATGTTTTTAGTTGGAGTTATGAACTCTTTTTTTCAACAGGAAGTTTATGTCTGTTCCTAGAGAAATAAGGTCACTGAGACATAAACTACCCGTTGAAAAAAAGAGTTCATAACTCCAACTAAAAACATTTGTCTCCCCTTACACACACTTCCTGTTTTGACACCACACTTCCTGCTTAACACAAACTTTTAACCCTTTTTCTAAACCTAACACAACTCTCAATTCCCATGCATCCTTATTTTTCCAACCATTATATACATGAACTACCATTGAACTTCAAAAGCTCAAAGACAATATAATGTATTGGTATGTTTATTTTTTTATATATTATTTTCTTCATTTTGTACTTCTTTGTAAAAAAAAACATTTTGATTCTCCCTCTTCGTGAAAATTTGCTTC
>NC_068995.1:10951618-10961755 GCF_001194135.2 Octopus bimaculoides
TTTATATATATATATATATATATATATAGATGTATGTATGTATATACACACACATAAGTGCACCAAAAAGCCCATATTGAATTCACAAAACTACATGTATATGTCTGTGTGTGCGTACATAAGTGTCTATATTCATTTTATGGTTATGTATTTATACACATTTATGCACACATATGGTCGTTAAAATGTATGCACAGACAAACATACGCATATATTCACACACACGCACACACACACATACACATGCACACATACACACATCTGTATGTGTTAATATATATATCTACTGGTAAGTTTGCATATGATAAATCAACTAAGAATATAAGTTAGCAAACAGAAATAAAATGATAGAAAGCGGTTAGAATTCACTTATTATTCACACAAGGGTGTGTGTGGATGAGGGGCAGGTTTTTGTTTACATACATAACTACACACTCACACACACAGACACACACATATATATATATATATATATATGTAGAGAGAGAAATTGAAAGGAGGAAGAGTGAGAGAAACAGAGGGCAAATGATAACCACACCTTAACCCCTAGCATAGACGTTGAGGCTACCTGTCAGTATTCTTAGCCTGGCTAAATGGTTAGAGTTACTGTTTGTTCTACAGAAATATGTAAGTAAATACACACACATATACATACCTATACAGATACATGCACATATACATTCACACACACATATATATTTACACACATTCATGCATATATATACACATAGATACACAGATACATACAAACATATATATACATATATATATATATATATATATATATATATATATATAATAGATAGATAGATAGATAGATAGATAGATATGCATATGTATAAATGTATATGTATATGAAAGTAAAAAGGTTTATATATATATATATGTACATGTATACACACACACATATACATATTCATAGATAGATAGCTTCATACGTACATACATATATACATACACTTGTATATATGTACATACGCATGCATATGAACGTACACATACATTCATTCACGCAGACGTATACATATAAACACATATACTTGGCAATTTGTGTAGACTCTAAGGTATCAACTGCAGAAATTGAATAGATATACATTGTATATGGTGAGTCATATGTAAAATGTATTTGGTCTCAGTGTGAAATTCGACCCTACCACATTGTTGATAAATGATAGAATTGATTACCTTTATTTATTTAGTTATCTCACTAGGTGGAGGCGCAATGGCCCAGTGGTTAGGGCAGCAGACTCGCGGTCATAGGATCGCAGTTTCGATTCCCAGACCGGGCGTTGTGAGTGTTTATTGAATGAAAACACCTAAAGCTCCACGAAGCTCCAGCAGAGGATGGTGGCGAACCCTGCTGTACTCTTCCACCACAACTTTCTCTCGCTCTTACTTCCTGTTTCTGTTGTGCCTGTAATTCAAAGGGGCCAGCCTTGTCACACTGTGTCACGCTGAATATCCCCCAAGAACTACGTTAAGGGTACACGTGTCTGTGGAATGCTCAGCCACTTGCACGATAATTTCACGAGCAGGCTGTTCCATTGATCGGATCAACTGGAACCCTCGACGTCGTAAGCGACGGAGTGCCAACAACAATATCTCACTAGGCAGTTTGAATTAGATTCTTCCCGTGTCGTGTAAACTTGTAGGGCCAGTCCTCCTTCCCACCCCGGTTTCCGTGGCGCATATATTGCTCCTTCCCGTACCCACACCCCAACTGGATGAGGTGCCGGGTCTGTTGCAGGATTACTCATTTTTACCAGTTGCGTGGACTGGAGCAATGTGAAAAAAAAATAGTGAAGTGTTCCGCTCAAGAACATGAGCCGCCCTACCCAGGAATTGAAACCACAATCTTACACTCCTCTGTCCAACGCCCTAACCACTAAGCCGTGCGCTCTCATCAGCTTGGATTAACCATTTAGCATTTAAACCGGTCTTATCCAGCCATATCTAGCCAAATATTCTACCTGTTTCATATTAAAACTGGGCAGATCCAGCCTCTCACACGTACCTTAGAATGTCATTCTAAAAATGAACAGTCATATCATCAAAATCTCACAGCAATGTGATAATGCATGATTAATAAAAAAAAAACAAAAAAAAAACAGAATATGTAACGAATACATTTGAACGAGTAATCTGAATACTAAAGGGTTAAGCTATAATAAACCGTCTCCTATCTGTCCGGCACCAGTGGGGCTACAAAGTTGCTGGATAATTGAAATTTCCGGATATCTGATCATCATTATTTTTTTTATTCGTAAATTACCATAACACCTTACAATGACTCACCAAAGCTATATATATACATCAGGATTTGCCATTAATATTCTGAATACAATAGAAAGAGAAGAAAGATAGGAAGATATTTAAAAAAATGTAATTTAAGCAAAGAACAAGCTTTATTAACTTAATATAATACAGGTACTGGAAATGTAGTGGAATATAATTCTTGTGCTGTTCTTTGAGAAACAACGCTCCATTTTAGATATAGTAGAAACTTTCTTTTTTTTTAATGACAATTGATTAAAAGAAAATTAGCACTAATTCTCTTGACTCTAATTGACATCATAGTCATCATCATCAACATCTTTTAAAATCTGTTTTCCATGCTGGCATGGGTTGGATGGAGAGAATGTATCTGAATAGAACAGATAAAAGCAGGGGTTGGCATTAGGAAGGGCATCCAACCATAGAAACCATGCCAAAGCAGACAACTGGAGTCTGGTGCAGCCTTCTAACTTGCCAGCTCCTGTTCATACAAAGCTAAATAATGAATTTAGCCAGAAAGTCTCAATGTAGTACTTGAATAATTAGAAATAGCAACTAAACCCCTCAAAAATCATACTCCGCTGTCTTTAAAAAAAAAAAAAAAGAGGACAATTTAAATAATGTAATTGTTGATAATCAGAGAAGAAAGACAAAATGGTTGTAGTGAAAATGCTTTAGAACATAGGACTGTTTGAGCAGAAATGATCTGGGACGAAACAACTGCATTACAATATTGACAACAACATCAACAATAAAAACAACATCAGGCTAAATAAATTCTTTGCTCATGGTTATCATAAGCAAGAACAGGAAGTAATTAATGAAGGTCATATTATCAAAGGAACGCTAATGCCCTCTTTAGAGATAAAACTTGGTCCTACATGCAGTGAGTGTATATAAGACTGGTGAGCTTGTTAACATTCCTGAATGGCGGTTTTCAGACATGTGCAGACGATCTGACACAATTCTTCACTGATATCTTCAATTAGGTTCTTTTTTGTTGCAAGCTCGCAAGAGGAGTCTCCTTGCAGTTAGTCAACTTGCTAGAAATAGCAGCTAAATTGCTTTCAAACCACATGTTATTGTCTTAGAAAAGTAATGCTGGATAATGTAGTCTTCGGGGTCCCAAACATAGGAAGAAAAAAATGGATGAAGCCCATCTTGGTCTACGTCTAAACACAGCCAATTTGATTCAAAGAGGAATGAAATACCAGAGAAAGAAAGTATATAGGACGCTGTGATTTTCCTTTTCTTTTCTTGAGACAGTAGAATATGGTTTGCAGTGAGATGAAGGAGATTTGACTGTTGTTTCTAGCAGGCTGAGAAGGGGGGGGGCAGGAAAAAAGTGGGTAAGAGAGAGAGGAAGAAGAATGGATTCTAGTATTAGAGTGATACTTTATCGGTCCCCGAAAGAAGAGAAGGTGAAGTAGACTTCAGTGGGATTTGAACTCAGAGTACTGAGTACAAGTAGAGTGGAGAATGAGATGAAAACCCACGCCACAAGACTTCTACTTGTTGCTCCAGCAACCCAGTCGACTTACAGCCTTGAATACCTGGAAGGCAACAAAGATTATTCTAAGACTTATGTCAACGTAAGAGGAAGTTCAGAGATTTCAAGAACTTAGTTAATTCGTCTCAACTGAAGCATTAAATTCCAAGAATGGTAAAGCATCGTAGACATTCTCTTTCGTAATCCAAATAACATGACTTTGTTTGTGAAGAATGTCTGTGTGTCTTTGGGTACACAATGTAATAAATTAACCTCTCTGGATGAGCTGCTATCATATTACATCATGGGGCAGTAATTGTATTTTGTCTTTTAATTTTTTTTTTTTTTTTATTTGTTTCAGTCTTTGGACTGTGGCCATGCTGGGGCACTGCCTTGAAGGGTTTAGTTGAACAAATTGATTCATTCTGGTACTTATCCTATTGCAGAATGACAAAGATAAGGTGACATAAACAAACCAACACTGGTTATCAAGTGGTGGTGAGGACTAACAGACACACACACGCATATCTATCTATCCATTTATCTATCTACCTGTCAGTCTGTGTATATCTCTCTCCTATCTATCAATCTCTCTATCTCTTGGGAGGCAAAGTGGCAGAGTTCTTTCCGAGTGCTGGGCCTCACGGAGGCAATAACCAAGACCTTTGGCATTATGTCGTGCTTGAGAAGAAGATCCATCAAGCCAAGCAAAATCGCAGTCATGGAAGATACTGGTGTCACGTAAATGGCACCCGTGCCATTACACTCTCAGAGTGGTTGGTGTTAGGAAGGGCATCCAGTCGTAGAAAACCATGCCAAATTAGACAGGAGTCTGGTGCAGCCTTCCAGCTTACCAGCCCTGGTCAAACCGTCTAACCCATGCTAGCATGGATAATGGATGTTAAATAATGATCATATATATATATATATATATATATATATATATATATATAGTCAATTCACATAAATGAACAGTAAAATTAATAACAATAGCAAACAAGTGGACTTGAACAAGGAATGTATTATTTTTCATGTTCAGTAAAAAGAGCATAGCTTTTGTTTTTTATATATATTTCTTTAAATAAATGTTACTAGGAACTGTATAAAAAATTTATAAATTTTAATAACAAAATCTTTGAACTCTGTCAAGGGTTATACAAGCCCTAGTTGAGAACAACTGATATAGTGAAGTATTTGTTTTGTCTTGTGTTAGACCTGGTCATGCAGATTTATGAGGAAAGGCGCTTCAACATTGACCATCCTGTCTTAGATATTTATTGAATTATATTCTGGAACTATGTTGTTCACTGTCAACTTTTTTTCTTTTTCTTTTCTTGAAACAGTAGGGTGTGATTTGAGGTTTAGACTTAGGCTCTGAGGTGAGAGGAAAGAGATTTGGTTGTTGTTTCTAGCAGGCTGAGAAATAAGGCAGAGGGATCCCTGATTGCTGTCGGTTCTAAGTAGGGTAGGTGATAGACATCTGAGTTGAGTGCATAGAAAATTACTTGCATTCCATTCCCGTCCATGGCGCGGGAAATTTAGCAGAGATATTTGTTATCTGCAGAGAGAGAGAGAGAGAGAGAGAGAGGAAGGGTGGGAAGGAGGTGGGGAGAGAAAATATGGTCTGTTCACAGACAGTAGTCCCAACCTCCACACCACCTCATACAGACTGTTTAACTTATGGGAATCATTAGATATAAAATAAATGCAGGCCCAATGTAACACTCTTTCAATGAACAGCTAATCAGGGAGAGAAATTTATGCAGTCAGTTGATTTGCTAGAAATAGAAAGTGATGCCCTACTGTCTTAAAGAAAGGAAAGGATGGGCGTATAAGTTGGAGAGTGTAGTTGTAGTACAAAGTGTGGAATGCTGCGATGGTTATAGATGTAAAGTTATTGATCATTCACAGACCTACTTTGATATGACTGACATGGGGCTAAAATGACAAGAACAAGACTCAATTATTAATGAGTGCATGTGTGTATATACAGACATACATATATGTATGTTTTATATATATATATATGCCTAGATATATGTTATATACACACACATGCACACACACATCTATCTATATATATATATATATATATATATATATATATATATATATATATATATATATATATATATATATATGGTTCTTGTGCGGGTGGCACATGAGATGCACCATTTTGAGCGTGGCCGTTGCCAGTACCGCCTGACTGGCTCCTGTAGGATTTTCGAGCGAGATCGTTGCCAGTGCCCCTGGACTGGCTTGTGCGGGTGGCACATAAAAGACACCATTTCGAGCGTGGCCGTTTTCGTGCGGGTGACACGTAAAAGCACCCACTACACTCTCTGAGTGGTTGGCGTTAGGAAGGGCATCCAGCTGTAGAAACTCTGCCAAATTTAGATTGGAGCCTGGTGTTGCCATCCGGTTTCACCAGCCCTCAGTCAAATCGTCCAACCCATGCTAGCATGGAAAGCGGACGTTAAACGATGATGATGATAGATAGATAGATACACACACACAGTCATAATGTAGTGCCAAAGCAACTATACAGTCTTGATAGTAAATCTATAACTAAACACTAACAACATGCTAAATTTTGCAATGCCATATATGTGTGTATGTGTTTGCAAGTGTATGTGTTTGCATTTATATAACAGACATGGATGTGTAGTCTGGAAGTGCAGGCATGTCTTTCTGGTATTCTACAACAGTCTTCAGTTGACCAATATCTTGTCGGTGTATTTTAAGTCATAAACAGTACAAGCTCAGTGTGTGTGTGTGTGTATATGTTTATATATGATAATAATCCTTTCTACTCTAGGCACAAGGCCCGGAATTTTTGGGGAGGAGGACAATCAATTAGATCGACTCCAGTATGCAACTGGTACTTAATTTACCGACCCCTGAAAGGATAAAAGGCAAAGTCGACCTCGGCGGAATTTGAACTCAGAACATATAAAGACAGACAAAATACTGCTAAGCATTTCGCCTGGCTTGCTAACATTTCTGCCAGCTCGCCACCATATATATATCATCATCATCGTTTAACGTCTGCTTTCCATGCTAGCATGGGTTGGACGATTTGACTGAGGACTGGTGAAACCAGATGGCAACACCAGGCTCCAATCTAAATTTGGCAGAGTTTCTACAGCTGGATGCCCTTCCTAACGCCAACCACTCAGAGAGTGATAATAATTCCATTTTAAAGGTGGAACTCGATGCAGATACAGCTATGAATAGTAACATGCACAATACTGAATTACAAAAAGACCTCTTGGATGAAAAAAGTTCATGGCTACCCAGGGACTTCAACTCACTTTATCTATGAACTTGACAGACTTTTTTCTTTGCCATTCAAGATATTTTAATCTACACCTTATTATTTATAGCATTATTGAAGGTGACAAACAGGCAGAATCGTTGGCACACTAAATAAAATGCTTAGTGGCACACCACCCATCATCATGTTCTGAATTCAAATTCCACACAGAGGTCGACTTTACTTTTCATCTTTTAGGGGTCACTGAAACAAATACCAGTTGAGCACTAGGGCTGATGAAATTGACTTAACCCCATCCCCTGAAATTGCTGGCTTGGTGCCAAAATTTGAAACCATTACTATTATTATTACAAAAATTGCGAAGGTATCAAGCTAGCAGAATTATTAACATGCTAGAGTAAATGCTTAATGGTATGTCACTTATCTTTATGTCCTGAGTTTAAATGCTGTTAAGGTGGACCTTGCCTTTCACTTTTACAAGGTTGATGAAATAAGTACCAGTTGAGCACTGGGGTTGATGTAATTGACTAGCCCTTTGCCCCAATTTTCAGGCCTTGGGTCTATAGTGGAAAGGCTTGTTTATAGCTTTATCTAATGGTCTGACTTTAGAAAAACAAAAGCGATTTCTTTGAAGTTTATAGATTTTTATGATATATATATATATAATGGAGGAGAGGTGAAGGAGTAGATATTTATTGCATTTGTTTACAGCTGTTTCATAACCTTGTTGAAACAACTGTAAACAAATGGAATAAACATCTACTTTTTCACCTCATTTCTCTTATCTATTCTATTTGTATACATTATGTCAACTGTTGTATCTCCTGGATTTTCAGAATGACGTTGAAGCTTATTCTTATCTCAACCATAGTCATTCTTGTTAGCCATGTACTTGGTGGAGAACTTAAAGTGAGATCTCTTTGACTCTTCAAATCCCTAATTTTAACCACATGTGTGTGTGTCCGTGTGTCCCAGTGTGTGTGTGTATCTGAATGAATGTGTATATCCTGTGCTGCTCTTAAAACATTTGTTCACATTTTCCCTGTCAGCAACTTGTCTGCTAGCTTTGAACTTTCATGTACAAGCGGAATGGACACTGCTTTATTTGAGAAGCACGTAAAGTTTAATGATATGAGGACTGTCAATATGTATTCATGTAACCCATGCCAGCATGGAAAAACAAATGTAAAACAAATACACAAACACAAGTATTTGCGCATGTATGTGCTAACATTTAAACCACTCAACAACCAGTATTGTTTGTGTGGTCTTATAACTTAGCAGATTGACAAATAAAGATGGATAAAATAAATTATCAGGAATAAATATATGAGGGGGTGCTGAAAAGTTCCTGGCTTTAAGGATATTGTGAAAGGCCTGACTGGAGGCCCAACCTTCTGAGTTCTTTTACAGGGCTTAGAAAAACTGAAGGACCACTGCAATAAGTGTGTGAATCTGAGAGACGAATATATTGAATATATCAAAATTAACTTATTCTCTTGTATTTTCTTTTACCCAAAGCCAGGAACTTTTCTGCAACCCTTGTATGTAGTGGTGTGAATACGACTAACTAAACACTTGAAAGTTTCCATCTACCAAAATACAAATCTATATCTAAATCCACTCCAAAGACTTTGGTTGGCCTGATGCTATAGAGCAGAAAACATTGGGTTGTCCGGAAAGTTCGTGCCGATATATAGTAGCTTACCTTTTGACTTATTTGCCATGAAGCCACCTCAATTCTGGGAAGAGGGTATTTCCAAGTTAAAGGAAAGATGGAGATGCAGTGTGCAACAAAATGGTTCATATTTGGTTGATTAAAAAATGTAATGGCAAGTATTTATTGAACTTTTTCTTTCCTTTAAAAATCGGCACAAACTTTCCGGACAACCCAATACTTCTCAAGATTCCACACCACTGGATTGAAACTAAAATCATGTGAATGAGAAATGAGCTTCATAAAGACACACAACCACATCTGCACCTAAGTTAACCTCAGCAGAACTGAGGTCACAGAGTTGAGTTGAGATTACAGAGAGTCGGAATGTATGCCTTCAGGCTTTTTATTTGAAGTGTTAATGACTTGGATAATTCAGTGCCTCGAGTCAATTTGCTGGTTTTGCTGATCTGTACAAAGCATACAAAAGGAAACGGTTCAAACAATGATGAGGATGATAGGTGTGGCTGTATGGTAAGGAGCTTGATTCCCAACCACATGGTTCTGGGTTCAGTCCCACTGTGTGGCACCTTGGGCAAGTGTCTTCTACTAAAGCCTCGGGCCGACCAAAGCCTTGTGAGTAAATTTGGTTGACAAAAACTGAAAGACTATTGCATGTATATACATACATACATATATATACATATATATATATATATATATATATATATATATATATATATATATATATATATATAAATGAGTGTGTAAACGTGCATGTATGCACATGTGTGTGTGTGTGTGTGTTGGTTCCCCACCATTGCTTGACAAGCAGTGTTGGTTTGTTTACATCCCTGCAGCTTGGTGCTTCTGCAAAAGTCGTCGAAAGAATAAGTATTAGGATTTAAAAAATAAATACTGGGGTTGATTTAACTAAACCGTTTAAGGTGGTGCTCCAGCATGGCCATAGTCCAATGACTATACATACATACAAACATACATATTCTTTTATTTGTTTCAGTCATTTGACTGTGGCCATGCTGGAGCACCGCCTTTAGTCAAGCAAATCGACCCCAGGCCTTATTCTTTGTAAGCCTAGTACCTATTCTCTCAGTCTCATTTCTTCAACTGCTAAGTTGCAGGGATGTAAACACACCAGCATCGGTTGTTAAGTGATGTTGTGGGGACAAGCATAGATACACAAACATATACACAGACACATGCATATATATACATGTATATATACACACGACGGGCTTCTTTCAATTTCCTTCTGCCAAATCCACTCACAAGTCTTTGGTCAGCCTGAGGCTATAGTAGAAGACACTCGTGCAAGGTACCACACAGTGGGACTGAACCTGGAACCATGTGGCTGGGAAGCAACCTACTAATCACACACCCACTCCTTATGATGATGATGCTGATGATATATATATATAC
>NC_068995.1:10961897-10963776 GCF_001194135.2 Octopus bimaculoides
CTTCTTTCAGTTTCTGTCTACCAAATCCACTCACGAAGCTTTAATTGTCCCAGGGCTATATTAAAAGAAACTTTCCCAAGGTGCCACACAATGGTACTGAACCTCGGAATTCATGGGTGAGAAGAAAACCTTTTACCAAACAACCATGACTGCATCAATATATATATATATGTATATATATCATTACCATCATCGTTTAACATCCACTTTTCCATGATGGTTGTCTAAAATTCCATGAGTCAGTAAAAATAGACATTCTATATTAGTTAACATTATTACTATAATTAATAGTAAATAATGTTATAATCTCATAACAACCAAACAGGCAATAGATTTTAGAACAGTTGAGAACCAACCCGGCAGATAATTCTTAACTACTGGTATGAAACTAATTGGTAATTTGGCTGTTATAGGACTATAATATCATATAATATATATATATATATATATATATGTATGTATGTATGTATGTGTGTGTGTATATACAAATCACACACAGGCACACATGCATGCATGAACGTACTTATATGTATAAATATCTAATACATACATATACATATAAATGCACTGGCACCCACACACAGATTTACAAGACAGAAGGAGAAATAGATATTCAAGTATATGCAGTATATAAGTACATGTGATACAAACAGCATTTTAAACGCATCATATATACATATCTGTAAGTATGTGCATGTGTGTGTATGTCTATATATATATATATATATACACACATATACATAAACACACTTCTGTAAATGTATAATCAATATTATAAGGCAATGTAAAGGTGATATCGTACAGAAGAAATGATGTATGACACACCATATAATGAGGATAATAGAAAATGTCATATCAAAGCAACTTTCAAATAGGTTAACTGTGAGCTTTTGTGTTGCAACAATTTGTATGTATATATATATACATATATATATATATATGCTATAATGTGTACATAATATGGAGACACTTGTTTTGCATATAAAAGCATCAGGATAAATATTTGTCCATATATATGTCTACATACATATACATATATACATATATATATATGCATATATATATATATATATATATATATATATATATATATATATATATATATATACATATATATATATATATATATATATATGTACATACATAAGTGTGTGTATATGAAATATATGCGTGTGTGTTTGTGTGTGTCGAACACGACAGATTCCGTTTGATCTAATCTGAGGCATTGAGGCGTAATACCACAAAGTGCTCAATACATGAATTAACAATAAATTACGATATTTAGAACTGCGACATTAGTCCCCATGATAAATATGGAGTGATGTTAAGCAACTAAGAAAAAAAAAAAAAAATTTATTGCATGGAACATACGCATGAAAATACCAATTTATAATATATATGTTCGTACATGTATGTAAATATGTGTCCACACACACACACACACACATATATATATATGTTGTTCATTTCTTTGTTCATTTTTACAGCCGTTTTTCCGTAGAAGCATTGGTTACAAGTATCATCATTAGATTCTTTAATGTCTGCTTTTCTATGCTTGCATGTGTCAGACGGAATTTGCTGTGATAAATTCGGTTTTTTTTTGTTTTTGTTTTTACAGCTGGGTGCTCTTCCTGTCTGTAACTCTCATCTGTTCCTAAGTAAGTAGATACTTTCCCTTTGGCTAGACATGTTTGTACAGAAGACTGGAATCAAAGGACAACAGCGGCATGTTGGTGATACTTGTTTTACAACGATTACACAATATCACGACAAGGTGAAAAATGTACACATAAATAGATACATTACACACACACACACACACACACACATATATATATATATATATATATATATATATATATATATATATATATATATA
>NC_068995.1:10964141-10965443 GCF_001194135.2 Octopus bimaculoides
TATATATATATAAATACACACACACATGCACATTAAATTAATAATTATATATATATAGTTATTTTGAGGGAGAAAGTCAAAACAAGACATATATATATATATATATATATAAAACAATAATATTGGTTCTTTTCTCTAAAACTATATATTTATATACATATATATATATATATATATATATATATACATGCATATATCCACAAACACACATGATGATTGTCGCATCTCATCAGACAACAACCGTCTCACATTCATCCCGATTGTTCTGATTTTCTTTCATCCTTGAATGTGTATGAATATCCATCGAAACAGGACTTTATATCTAGAATACAAAACGGATCAAGAAATGAAACGAAAGCGAAACATTTGTACCACAATGGACAAAAGCTTGTACAAGACTTTTGCCATCTCTAGGTCATCATAGTAGGTTCCAGTGACAACCATTGCAAAAATGACCAGTACTATATTAACGTGTTTTATGTCAGAATATCTTTCTCACAGAAGAGTTGCCGTCCCCATGGCTTTACCAAAAATAATAAGGGCCTCCTCTGGTCTTATGAAATCTTTATCCCAAAGGTAGAGCCCTGACAGGTGTTACTGTTTAGGGTCAGAACAGACCTGGGAGTCATGGTTATTAAGGAGTGACTCCATCCTCCCCACAACTACAGAATTGCCAAGCTAGAACCTCATTACCAGATGCAGTTTAATGTGCCACCCAGAACAATGTATATCTGTCCTGGTTATATAGATAAATCTGGACAGGTTTCTATCTGCGACACCAGATGAACCTACATTGCAGCAGGAGACGCAAAGAAAAGCAGTTCCGTCCAACTCGCTACTTCACCAAAAACAATATCAGAAACAACACTGAGTGACTACAGGTGGTGCACCAGCATGACCTCAGCCCTGGGCTGAAACCAGTAAAAGATAAAAGATAATGAAAGATATCATCATCATCATCATCATCGTCGTCATTTAACGTCCGCTTTCCATGCTAGCATGGGTTGGACGATTTGACTGAGGACTGGTGAAACCAGATGGCTACACCAGGCTCCAATCTGATTTGGCAGAGTTTCTACAGCTGGATGCCTTTCCTAACGCCAACCACTCCGAGAGTGTAGTGGGTGCTTTTATGTGCCACCAGCACGAGGGCCAGTCACATGGTACTGGCAATGGCCATGCTCAAAATGGAAATTTTTTTATGTGCCACCTGCACAGGAGCCAGTCCAGCGGCATTGGCAACGACCTCGCTCGAATGATTTTCTAACGTGTTGACGGCACAAGTGCCAGTAAGTCGACACT
>NC_068995.1:10965542-10981863 GCF_001194135.2 Octopus bimaculoides
TATATATATATATATATATATATATCATTAACTATGAGGGAATACTGAAAAGTTCCTGGATTTGAGTAAAAGAAAGGATCAGTTAATAATGATTTTATCCAACATATTCCCCTCTCAGATCCATACACTAATTGCAGCGATCCTTCAGTTTTTCAAAGCCCTGTAAAAGAACAGAAAAGGTTGGGTCTTCAGCCAGGCCTTTCCTGATACCCTTAGAGCCAGGGACTTTTCAGCACTCCTTCATAGAACAAATATCACAACACATTCTATTTGACACCTTAACAATTTAACTGAAACAAACCCCACCACCGCTATCACCATCACTGTCATTATAACACTTTATGTAGAATGAAGTGAAGAACACCATATTTAACTTTCCCAGAAATAATTTTTGAAACTTCTGTAAAATGCAATTCAAGAATATCACAGATTTAGCTTAACCCCAACCGTGTGGGAATCAAATATAATCAGTTCAAGTGCATGTGCACTTGAAAGACACAGGAACTGAGTTTGGCCTTTTTGCTGTGGAAAACGGTTTTATATTACAAATCTATCAGTTGTTGAGGAATGTCATGTTTGAAACAATTTTTTTTTTTTTGTGTTGAGACTTGTCAAGTTTATTGAGGCAATGTGACTTGCATACAATACCAATTCTATTTTATGGTAGATATTTAACATCATTAAAGCTCTGGTATTTAGCAACTGACTTGAGGAGACATCCAGAAAATTATCCACCATCTTTCCAACAACAACTTCGGATATCCTTTTGAATTCTGTATGTCTAACACTTGTGGATATACTTACAAAAATCAAAAAACAACATAGCATCCATGACTTTCGCACACAAACTTTGTCACGCTCAGAATTGCTGAAGCATGGAATAAATTACCTGCATCAGTTGTTAGCTGTCAGGACACTACATGCTTCAAAACTTCCACACTTCCTGAAATTCATCAACAGAACACCTGATGTCTACTCCCACAATTTTTTTTAAATGACTCATTCATGGTTCACTTCCTGTGCATTTTCTATGTACTGTTCATGCTCTACTATTTTTGACTACTTTTTTCTGATAAGCCGTAGTACACCTGAGCACTGTAAATGATAAGTTTATTATTATTATTATTATTATTATTATTATTATTATTATTAACTCTGCCTTAGTGAAGGCGGAGGTATTGTTTTCAGCTATGTTTGTTTGTCTGTTGAGAAGATATCTCAAAAACCACTATAGTAAAAAGGATTATTATTTCTTTATTGCCCACAAGGGGCTAAACATAGAGGGGTCAAACAAGGACAGACAAAGGGATTAAGTCGATTACATCGACCCTAGTGCGTAACTGGTACTTAATTCATTGACCCCGAAAGGATGAAAGACAAAGTCAACCTCGGCGGAATTTGAACTCAGAACGTAACAGCAGACGAAATACTGCTAAGCATTTCGCCCACGTGCTAATGATTCTGCCAGCTCGCTGCCTTCGTAAAAAGGATCATTATTATTATAATCACTGGGGTGTTCATGAAATTTAATTTTGCAGTTAAAGATTTAACTCAATTTTGACAGTGGGTACTTTCCAAAATTCTCCACATTTCACATGACGTAGTTATTATTTGTGTACGTAACTTGCAAGTATAAATTTTAGCAAGTTTCAGCAAATTTATTCAGCATCTGCACGTTAACACACAAAAAAATTTAATCAGTGCAGTGAAGGTTAACAAAAATGAAACAACAACCAAAAAAAAGAAAAAAACAAAACAAAACTGCACATTCAATTAGTACAAATGCATTTACAAAATTTCTCAATTGCACCTTGAAAATAGTGCAAATGCACTTCAGAAACCATATAACTGCATGTCTAAAATGCCATAATTGCATTTCTAAATTTTCACCACTCAACTGCACTTTTCAATTAGAGCTGACTGCACTTTCAGGACAGCATAACAGCACTTTTAAAATAGCATCATTGTATTTTCAAAAATAACACAATTGCATTTTTGGAATTCTTCAACTGGACTTCGAAAATAATACGAATGCATCTGCAAAAGGATGAAGATTGAAATTTTCTTTTGGTATTTTGTAAATTAACGTGCTGCCTTCAAATTATGGTTCGTCTGTTGGCTGGATTGGTAGGTTAAGTGAAGAAATAACCACGGCGTAGATGTTTCATATCCTATTAATAACATTGTATTGTGTCTGTGACTAAGGTTTTTAGCCTGCAATAGTTAAATGCCAAAAGCAAGAAAGCAGCGGTTCTCAAAGACTTTTCACCTATGGACATCCTTTCCCCTCTTCTCTGTTAGGCAGCACAAGTTCTTACACACACATGTACACACACGATGGAAACTTCTGCCTACCAAATTCAAGGATTTTCGGTTGCTGTATTCATGTAACTCTGTAGAAATGTCCACCATTGGAACACTATGGACCTGATTCGTTTACACAGATTTTAAGAGAGAACATAGAATGGTGAAGGCATTGAATAAATGTGCAACTGCAAGTTTCAAAATAGTATAACTGAACAACTGCACTTTTGAAAGAATAGGACTGCATTATGATTGCATTTATAAAATACCACACTCGCACTTTCAAAATAACAAACATATTGCAGCGGAACTTACAAAAAAAAAGTTGCATGAATGTAGTACAACATGTGACAAATGCACCACCAAAATGATATTACTGGCAAAATAATAGAACAACACTTTCAGTGCAGCACAGATGCACTTTCAATGTAGCATAATGCATTTCTAAGTTGGTTTAGCACTTTCTCTGTATTACAACAACTGTACTGCTATTAAAGTGCACGATTCACTGCCAAAAAAATAATTGTAATTCTATAATGTACAACTGGCTTGCCACATTAGCACAAATGCATTTTCAAATTAGCACTCTGCATTTAGTATGTGGTTCAGCAGCATTTATACAACTGCAAGTAAAAAATGGCATTAATGCATTTGTGTTACATACAACTGCATTGCTATTGAAGTAAAATAGCAATTAAAAAAAATATATAACTAGACAGCCAGAACTGCACAAAAGCAATTCAAAAACACCACAACTACATTTCCATAATAACACAACTGCACTTCTTAATGTTGCACAAACTGCACTTCCAACAGAACACAACAATATTTCCAAATGATACAACTGCACTTCTGGTGTACTATAACTGCAATATCAAAATAATAGAACTGCACTCCCAAAATAAATATAACTGCACTTTTGATGCATCAAAAATGCACTTTTAAGGTATGACTACATTCTTAAGCAAGTACAACTTCACATGCAGCATACTATAGCACCACTTCTAATGTAACATTACTGCACATTTTTAACACAACACGACCACATTCTAAAACATACAGCTGCATTTACACAGTCATTCATAAAACTGCAATTTCAAAATAGAACAACTGCATTTTTTGGTGTAGTACAACAGTAGTTTCAAAATGATACTACTGCACTTTCAAAATAGGACAAGTGCACTTCTAAAAATAGCATACACTAATTTCAAGATGGTAGAGCTGCACTTCCAAATAACACGATTACAAGTCCACTCTCGTACATCTATACTTTCACTTTTTTGAAACTGCACTTTCATTTTGTGTAACTGCACTTCTGCTCTTGTGCAATTGCACACCCACTCTAGTGCAACTGCACTTCTCTTGTACAGATGTATTCTCACTCTTATACAACTGCACTTCCATTTTTCTGCTCCAGTACTACTGCCCTTTCAAGAAGATCTAGCTACAAGAAATGTCTTTTGTTACTGTTTTCCTAATGTTTGTTCCTCACAGAGGGAATGGCCTCTCCCAAAGTGTCCAGGACTACAAGAAACTAACCAAGTGGGCAATGGGGCACATCACATCTATAGAATTACATAGTACCTGTGACCAAGATGCTTACATCGTAGTAGCTTAATGAAACTAGTTATAAATGGAATGGTTTACAATCTTTATACAACATTAAATATGTTGACACTAACTTAACTGTTGCTTTTTCATGCAGATGGCTTCTTTGAAGTGTTTAATTTCCAAATTATTATATTTTTCCTATATTACCAAATGTACAATCTTGTACCAAAAGATTCTTGTTTCTGTCCTTTCAAAATGTAATCACATGTGGATCGCTGGTTTTTTTTCCTCTTGGTCTTTTCTCCGTCTCCTGTTTCTGACGAAGAGCTTTGCTCGAAATGTAAAACTACCTTTCTTTCCTTCCCTGAGCATCTGCTAAAACTTTGCATGTACCACATCCTCACATTGTTGTGTTTTTCTTGTGTTTGTTCTTCATTTGAGGGGGGGGGTAACTATAATATATATACATATATGACAGTCGTCAGTTGTGGAACAGTTGTCTCCACTACTACATAGACCTGATGATTGCATAATGCATGAAAGTACTAGTTTTATCATAATAAATATATGATATTCTATTATTATAATATTGTAAAATTGTAAAAATTGTAAATAATAAAATGTGAAAATCAGACCAGATTGGAATTTAATTAGTTAATATATTCTTCTATACACAATCATATAAATTTGGATACATATGTGTATATATATATATATATATATATTTGGCGTTAGGAAGGGCATCCAGCTATAGAAACTCTGCCAGATCAGACTGGAGCCTGGTGCAGCCTTCTGGCTTGCCTGTCCTCAGTCAAATCGTCCAACCCATGCTAGCATGGAAAGTGGACTTTAAACGATGATGATGATATATATGTGTGTGTGTGTGTATGAATATATGTATGTATCTGCATGTGAATGTGTATATGTTTCTCTTGCCTTGACGTGACATCACATGACTGTTGTATGTGAATGTCATCTATTTCCAATATTGTACGGAAAAGACGTCTGGCCATGGGGAAGTGTAACCTTGCTTGGGAACAAGCAAGGGTTAGTGACAGGAAGGGCATCCAGCTGTAGAAAAATCTACCTCAATAAATTCCGTCCAACCCATGCAAGCATAGAAAAGTCGATATCAAAAATTGATGATGCGTTTATCTGACTGAAAGTGCAGTTGCACTGGAGTGTAAGTGCAACTGTGCAATAGTGGAAGTGCAGCTGCACTAGAGTAGAAATGTAGTTGTTGTAAAAAGAGTGGAAGTAGTGTCATGCTGTTTGGAGGAGCAGAGTTAAAAATGGTAAGGTGTGCATAAGAGGGATTTGGCTACTATTTCTAGCAGGTTGATTAACCAAAGAAGAAAGGAGTGATTCATTGACTCATCTCGCGACTGATGATGATAATGATGACGTTGCTGTTGACGATGTTGACAATAATGATGATGATGTTCTTGATGATGCTGTTAGCAATGATGATGATGCAATTGATGATAACGATGTTGACAATAATGATGATGATGAAGATGACGACGATGATGATGATAATGATGATGATGCTGTTAACGATGATGTTGATAAAGATGATGCAATTGATGATAAAGATGTTGATGCTGATGATGATGATGATTGTATTGATGATGATGGTGATGATGATGATGCTTAACCTGGGGGTTGACTAATATTTCCTTACCTCAGCCCCTACCTATTACCTTACTTATCTGCAAATACTTGACATGTTAAACATGACACAACTAACTCACCTAGCAGAAAATAGGTTCTGCAAGGCACTTTCGTAAGCAGTGGTAGCATACAAAAACCGACGAGCGGTTCATTAGGTCGCAGTACAGAGTTCCAGAGTTCAAGTCCTCCCAACATCCAATCCTAGCGTACATATTTGTCTCCTATCCAATTAACAACCAGAGAAACCGAATACAAGAACTTCCTCTATGGATCTCAGCTATTTGGAAAAAGAATTAGAAGAATGCATCAAGGTGGCAGTCTTAGAGGGATAAAATGGTGTTGGCATTAGCAGAAATGTGTGAAGACATTCAGAGGCATGAAGCAAGAGCAATATATAGGTGTGAAATTCTGTGTAATGGATGTTGCAACCGTGGAGATAGCAAGGAATGCTACGCCGGTTAATGGGTTAAAAACGGTAACTTATCACAGACTATGACGCTAGTCAAACTATTTAATTTCTTACTTTTAAATACTGCTGTTGTTGTTTTAGCCCTAGGTCAGTCATGACCAAGCAGCCCTATGATCTCATATGCATTTCAGTTTGGACTAACCTGTCTTTTCCTTTTCCTTTTCTTTTTTCACGGTATAAATATATCTAAGAGTATATCATCTCATGTGCTCTTCATTGCCATTAGGAACGTTGTTTTTTGGGGCTAAGCCAAAAATTTGCTCCAACTGTGACCATCTCATCTTGTTTTTTTTTTTGTTTTTTCATTTTTTTTAAAGACCTAGTCTATCTAAGACTACATCATCAAAACAGTCCTTCATTTTTGAGAATGGCAGAGTAAAATTTTAGAAGAATTGGCTGTTGTTTTCAACAGATTCAAGCCCCATGATTTAAATGGTTTGGTATTCTTTAGCACCAGGTCTGTCCTGTTAATGTATATATCAACAAAAGTAATCCATTAGTGACCATCCTGCCTTTTTCCTACGTGTAGGAAACCCAGGGCTGTATTATCCAAAGCAACTCTTTCAACAAAGATGAAGTCTGATTTGAAAGACACATGACTGCTATTTCTTGCAGGTTGAGTGCTCACATAGAAACTCTTTCTTCTGTTGGTGTTATTTAACCCTAAGATACTTCTGAGCAAATGGAATTATAATCAAAAGACAATACAATTGTGTCCATCCTGTTGTTTTTTCTTTACAATCATAGAATATCAAGGACTACATCATCCAATGTGTCATTCATTTTTTATAAAGATGGCAGGATCTCATTTGAGAAAGATTTGGCTGCTATTTCTAACAGATCAAATAACCACATAGAGGTTGCCTCAGTTGTTTCATAATAGCATTAGTTGTAACTGTTGTTATTATAGTAGTTGTTGTTGTAGCTTAGCCCCTAGTTAGTCCAGACTGAACACAACCTATGACTGAAGACATTCCAAATGTGATCATCCCATCTTTATATCCAAACACTGTATACCTAATGCTTGATGTGTGAATCAAATGAGATTTAGCTGCTATTTCTAGCTGATAAATTTGACCATGTTGCAGTCTCCATTTTCCATTAATGACGATGATGATTTGGATGCTATCTCCTCTGTTTGGACAGGTCCATTCCATACGCACATATCTGATTAAACAAAGCATTTAATCATAATTTTTAATCATAGCCATCTTGGATTTACTCTGACAATTATTGAACTCTGACCTAAAATTTGGTAATTTACAGCAGGAAGGTCACAGTGTCACTTCTGTTATAAAAGACAGACAAACATATAGATAGATAGATAGACAGATAGATAGAGAGAGAGAGAGAGAGAGAGAGAGAGAGAAAGAGAGAGGTGGAACATTGAGGTAAGCCTTAAAATAGTTGTTAGACCTTGTAGAAATAACAGCTAAATGTCCCTTGGATCAAAGTAGGAGGGACATTGGATGATGTAATGCTGCATTTATACACACAGCATAATTGAACTATAGATTGGGATGGTCATAATTCTTGACAGAAGTGTCACTGTATTTTTGGTCACAAGACTGGGTTTGAGCTTAGAACTCACAGAACTGGAATAGATATTGGTTTCATATTTTGGCACAAGGCCAGCAATATTTTGGGAGGGGAGATAAGTTGGTTGCATCGACCTCAGAGCTTAACTGGTGTTTGTTTTATCAATCCTACAAGGGGTGAAAGCGAAGTCAATCTTAGTGGAATTTGAATACAGAAAGTAAAAATGGACGAAATGCTGCTGAGGTAGGTGGAGGCATGGCTGTGTGGTAAGAAGCTTGCTTCCCAACCACATGATTCTGGATTCAGTTCCACTGCATGGCACCTTGGGCAAATGTTTTCTACTATAGCCTTGGGCCGACCAAAGCCTTGTGAGTGGATTTGGTAGATGGAAACTGAAAGAAGCCCATCGTATATATATATATATATATATATGTGTGTGTGTGTGTGATTGTGTGTCTGTGTTTGTCCCCACAACATCGATTGTTTGTGTGCTTACATCCCTGTAACTTAGCAGTTTGGCAAAAGAGACTAATAGCGACTAGGCCTACAAAGAATAAGGGGGAAAGTCAGTTACATCGAACCCCAGTACTTGACTTATTTATTTTATTGTCACCGAAAGGATGAAAGGCAAAGTTGACTTTGGAGTAATATGAACTTGGAGCATAAAGAGCTGAAAGAAATACTGCTAAGCATTTTGTTTGATGCACCAGCATTAAGTGCACTACAACTGAATAGAATAAATTTAAAAGAGGGAACAGAAAACAGATATACGAGTAAAAGAGGAGACAGAAAACAGATATGCGAGTAAAAGAGGGGACCGAAAGCAGATATATGAGTAAAATAGGGGACAGAAAACAGATATATGAGTAAAAGAAGGGGAAGAAAACAGATATGAATAAAAGAGGGGACAGAAAACATATGAGTAAAAAGAGAGGACAGAAAACAGATATATGAGTAAAAGAGGGGACAAAAAACAGATATATGAGTAAAGGAACACAGCAAGGAAAACCCAAAAGTACAGAGAATAAAACAGTAAAAGACAAAACAAAAAAACATTAAAAAAAAAATCATAAGGAATAAGGATGCATAAGTCATCAGAAAGTAGTGCTGATAAATTTTGGAAAACATTGAATTTTTGAAGGATGCAATGTTCTGACAACTAGCGACTCATTGGTACTTGATTCCATGCTTTGATAATTCTAAAGCATGAAAAAAATGTTTCCAAAAATCATGGGTGCTGCACTCTTTTTTTGATTTTGTACATATATTTATGTGTGTGTCTTTGTGTCTGTGTTTGTCCCCCACCATCGCTTGACAACCGATGTTGGTGTGTTTATGTCCCCGTGACTTAGAAATTTGGTGAAAGGGATCGATAGAATAAATACTAGGTTCACAAAGAATAAGTCCTGTGTGGGTCGATTTCTTCGACTAAAAAAAAAAACCCCTTTAAGGCGGTGCTCCAGCATGGCCACAGTCAAATGACCGAAACGTGTGAAAAAAAAAATAAATAAATAAAAATAACAAAACAGTCATTTGTATTTCATCAAAAATATAATTGTTAAAGAGCTAAGTAAAAAAAAACAAAAAGAATAAAAAAAAATTAAGTAAATATAAAAGTAGACACAGTGGATAGTGTGAAATTAACTATGTATGAAAAGAGGGGATG
The DNA here is from genome assembly GCF_001194135.2 of Octopus bimaculoides. Lineage (NCBI taxonomy): Eukaryota > Metazoa > Mollusca > Cephalopoda > Octopoda > Octopodidae > Octopus > Octopus bimaculoides. The sequence continues at coordinate 10,974,746 of NC_068995.1, forward strand.
GTCAAGGCTGGAATGCATTTGATTATATAGATCAGCTTGATTATATGGTAAACAAATAACAACTAGAAGAAAGGGAGTTTGTTGAAGGGAGATATGGCAGTTACAATTTTGTTGCATGGAATAGGTTGGGCAACTAACATAGAAGATAACTTGTTAATTTGTTGTTTCCTGTCAAATGTGAAATTCAAAGGTGGGTGTACATTCCTTATTCAATGGCTGACAGAAGATAACACACACACACACAATATACATACACACACACATATATATGCAGGCACACAGCTACACAGCTATATATATATATATATATATATGTATATACATGTACACAAACACGCATATAAATACATATTCATACAATCACAAACATGCATATATATATGCAAACACATATAAACACACCCACATATATATGTGTCTATATACACACACAATCACAGACATATACATACATATGTACAAGTACATGTATACATATATATACATATGTATGTATATATATGCACACAGGCATTTACACATACTAAAACACACATACAATTGCACGTGTGCATGCACACCCACATACCACACCACACACACACACACTTAGGATGATGTCAACAGGAGACAACATACCAGTCAATACTAATTCAACAAATAGTTTTAGATACTTACATTTTCTAAGTTCACCAATCCAATCTTTCTTCCGTTTTTTTTACTCACCAGAACCATACGATTGAGTTTGTCAATGCCAAAGGAATTTGTGTGGTTTGAACATGTAATCTCTGACACATACACACATGTATATATTTATATATATATATATATATATATATATATATATATATATATATATATATATATATATATATATAGCACAAAATCCAATCCGAATTCGCAACTATAAATTATAATTAAATATCGTTTGTTTTAAGTACTTTTCTTTTTTAATCTAATTAGTGCTTACTCAGAACAGCAGTGTCCTTGAAGAAATTTTTTAAAGTCCTTTTTGTGACTTTTGGAGAGTAAGGAAAAAGTTATCCCCAAATCGAAGATCTGGCCCGAGTACTTGCAATAGAAACAGAACGGCCCCTTCTTCCAGAGGCACTCAACGGACTGAGTGAAGTGGTGGTGTTTAACTGGACAATGGCTTAAGCTTTCCACTCAGCTCAAAATGAGAAATGACTAGTCCAACAGATTTCTTCCCAAGTCTCCATGTACCAAATTTCTGTCAGGAACACAAGAAGCTTGGGTCGGCCCAAGAGCACGGATTAGAAGATGCTTGCTGTGCGGTGGGATTGAATTTAAAACTAGGCAGTTGTGAAGTGGCTGTCTTAATCTTTCACATCGGATGGTTGCCCTGTACTCCTAGTTAGATATATAACACCATAACTGGTCTGTTTGAGGAGCTTCTAAAAGATCTCTTTACTCATTCAGTGTAGGAAATAAAATGTCTTTTGAAAAATCACACAATTGTTAAAATAAAATCCACTCACCTACACACCTCCCATTTCCTGCTCGCTCTCTCTCTCTCTCCATCCACATACATGCACACCCTCTTCCTCTTCCTCTTCTTCTCTCTCTGCTACCCCTCTTTCTCTCTCCATCTCTTTTTACCTCTACCTGTTTCTCTCTCTCTCTCTCTCTCTCTAACATACTCTTACTCTTTTCTCATTCTCCAAGCACACATCTACTTACTCCTAGCCTCTCTCTCTCTCTCTTCCTCTCTGTCTTCAGCATACACTCACCCACTCCCTTCCATACCCCTTCCTTCTTTCTCCCTTCATACGTTTCCTTTTTCTCTCTTTCTCCCTCAAATATGCATACTCTTTCTGCTACTCTGTCTATTCCTCCTTCTTTCACCCACACCTTCCTCTCTCAGTCCTTCTCTCTCTCTTTCTTACCCCCCCACACACACATCCAAACAAGCATTCTCTCTCTCCCTCTCTCTCTTTCTTACCCCCCCCCACACACACATCCAAACAAGCATTCTCTCTCTCCCTCTCTCTCTTTCTTATCCCCCCACACATACAAACAAGCATTCTCTCTCTCCCTCTCTCTCTTTCTTACCCACACACACACACATCCAAACAAGCATTCTCTCTCTCCCTCTCTCTCTTCCTCTGTCTTTCTTTGTACATTCTCTGTTTCACTCTCAATCACTCACACCTTCTCTCTTTGTTTCTCTCTTTGTATTTCTCCTCCTCTCTTTTTTCTCACTCTTTTTGCCTCTCTGCCTTTCCTATAAACATGCACACACTCTCTCTCTCTCTTTCTATATGCCTCTCACCATCTTTCACACACACACACACACACACACTCTCTCTCTCTCTCTTTCTATATGCCTCTCACCATCTTTCACACGCACACACTCTCTCTCTCTCTCTTTCACACACACACACACATTCTTGTTTGTTTGTGTGTGTGTGTGTGTGTGTGTGTGTGTGTGTGTGTGTGTGTGTAAGAAATTGGTAGGATGGTCACATCTGGAGTGTCTTTCCTCATATCCACTTGAATCGAGTGTGAAGCAGGAGCTAAGCAACAAGAACACCAGTAGCTTGAATGTAAAGCAAATATTTATTTAGGAGCAATCGTATCGGCTCTCTGTTCATAGCCCACTGACGTTTGTTGAGCACTTTATGTTGTATTGTAAGACAGAATCTTTGATGTGTGAGTGTGAGAAAGACAGAGACTAGCTGAGAGAAAGACAGAGACTAGCTGAGAGAAAGAGAGAGGGGGAGATTGCAAGAGAGAGACAGAGAAAGTGTGTGTAAGAGATAGGAAAAACAGAGAAGCAGAGTGAGTGTGTAATGTGAGCTTGATAGTGAGAGAGAGAGAGAGAGAGAGAGAGAGAGAGAGAGAGAGAGAGAGAGAGGCAAAGTGAGTAAAAGAGAGAGAGAGAGAGATAGATAGAGAGAAAATGCATGTGAGTGTGTGTGTGTAAGAGAGAAATACCACTAAGAATGTTGCCAGGTGTGCTAATAACGATTTCAAATTTACATCAATTACATCAATCCCAGTGCATAACTGGTACTTATTTAATCGACCCCGAAAGGATGAAAGCCAAAGTCGACCTCAGCGGAGTTTGAACTCAGAACACAAAGACAGACGAAATGCTGCTAAGCATTTTGCCCGGTGTGCTAACGACTCTGCCAGCTCACCACCTTCAAGGTGTGCTAATAACAACAGTAATAATAAAAACAAATAACAATGGTGCAAATAAGGGAACCCCTATGTGGTTGCTAGTCCTGCTAGAAATAGGTGCCAAATCCTCCTGAATCATACAATACAAGCTTAGGAAAAGAAGGACACATTGTAAAATGTAGCTGCTTGGTTAACATAACATGTTGAAAATGGAATGGATGGATGGAGTGCTTTTAATCACAAGTTTGCTCATTCAAGGCTGACCCTGGGTTAAACAACAAGCCAGTGAGGGAGCCTTTATTTAGTTAACAAATATGCTAGAAATAGCAGTGAAAAAAAAAAGAAAAAAAAGGGGAAAAACAGGTGAAAGGCTCTCAGTGACCTGGGCTAAAACAACAACAACAACAACAACAACAACGACAATGAGAATAACTTCAGGTGTGGCTGTGGAAAGAAGCTTGCTTCCCAATCTCATGGTTCTGGGTTCAGTCCCACTGTGTGGCACCTTAGACACATATATACTACTATAGCCTCGAAAACCTTGTGAATAGATTTCATAGACGAAAACTGAAAAAAGCCCATCATATACATATGTATGTATGAATGTATATGTGTGCGTATGTGTGTGTGTGTGTGTGTGTGTGTGTGTGTGTGCATATATCTATGTGTGTTTGTCTGTGTCTCTGTGTTTGCATCCCCATCACCAGTTGACAACTGGTGTTGGTGCTTTTACATTTCCCGTAGCTTAGCGGTTCAGCAAAAGGGACCACTTGAATAAGTGCTAGGCTTAAACAAGTCCTTTGTGTCGATTTGTTTGACTAAAACCCTTCAAGGCAGTGCTGCAGCATGGCCGTAGTCACATGACTGAAACAAGTAAGAGAAGAAAAGAACAAAAAGAACAAAGAGCTGTGTTTTGGAAATCTTGCAGAGAAGAAGCAAAGATGTTCAATCTTTGAGCAATAATATTTGAATTACAGTGTTTGTCTTTCCAATATGAATTATTACAAAGTGTAGCAGAATGTATTGATTGGTACATTAACTTCATATCTTTTTCTGTTGTTGCTATTACGTTCTTCTGAGATGGAAGCTAACGGTTAAATCAATGTGGTACTACAACCCCACTGCTGTCCGCAACCCCCAGCCATCCGACCACGACTGACACCAACACACACACAAACTCACACAAACACATACATTAGAACTAAGACATTCACGAGCCATTATAGATAAGAACATATACACACACCACACGCACGCACATATGAATATATACATGCACCAATACATGTTTGACTATCTATTTATCTATATACATTGAAGTATTCACTATCTATCTATCTATCTATCTATCTACATTGGAGTATTCACTATCTATCTATCTATCTGTCTACATTGGAGTATCTATCTATCTATCTATCTATCTATCAATATCTATTTATCTATCTCCTTTATATATATATATATATATATATATATATATATATATATGTGCACATATACACGTATACATATAAAATGTGTATGTAAATATATATATATATAAACACACACACACATAATACACACACATTTTAAACAAATAGAAGAAACAAGAATAACATACAGCCATACAATACTAAGAAATTCAATCATGGATATAAAGAAAATGAGGCTTGTATGGAGACTGACGTTAACAAATTGTTTATCATACATTTATATACGTCTATTGTCAATGCACCAGTTTCACTCACAAATATTTATCATACATTATATCTATGCGTTATCAACGCTGTACTTTCACTAACAAAAGTTTATTATACATTAATATACGCGTATTATCAAGGTGTACTTTCACTGAGGAATGTTTATCAAACATTTATATACATATCTTTTTCATGTGTACATTGAGTGACGTTTCTGAAACATTATATTATATATATGAATTATGAATGATGAATATTTCCATACATTGTATATATATATATGTATGTATTATCAACACAGTACTTTCACTGACATTATATACAAATATTATCTCTATGTAGCTTCATTACCAAGTATTTATCATACATTTATGATAATAATAATAATAATAATAATAATAATAATAATAATCCTTTCTGCTATAGGCACAAGACCTGAAATTTCAAAGGAAAGTACAAGTCAATTACATCGACCCCGGCGCTTGAGTAGTACTTATTTTATTGACACCAAAAGGATGTAAGGCATAGTCTACTCCGGCAGAATTTGAACCCAGAATATAAAGACAGACGAAATACTACTAAGTACTTTGCCCAGCGTGCTAAATATACATATATATATATATATATATATATATATATATATGTATGTATGTATGTATGTATATATATAAGTGCAGGTGTAGCTCAGTGGTAAGAAGTTTGCTTCCCAACCATACAGTTCTGGGTTCAGTCCCACTGCATGACTCCTTGGGTAAGTGTCTTCTACTAAAGCCTTGAGCCAACAAAAGCTTTGTGAATGGATCTGATAGGCAGAAACTGAAAGAAGTCCATCATACGTGTGTGTGTGTGTGTGCATGCTTGTATTTGTCCTTCACTGCTGCTTGACAAGTGAAGTCGGCTTGTTTATGTCACTTTAACTTAGCAGTTCAGCAAAAAAGGCTGATAGAATAAGTGTCAGGATTAAAAACAAAGAAGTATTGGTGTTGATTTGTTCAACTAAAACCCTTCAAGGCAGTGCCCCAGCATGGCCGCAGTCTAAGACTGAAACCAGTAAAAGAATAAAGAAATATATGTATACGCCTTAACAACAATGTAATTTCACTAACAAATGTTTATCATTCAGATGTATCTATTATCAACACGGTCAACTGTTTAACATTTATATATATATATACATATGTATTATCAATATGTAGATTGACTGACAAATATTTCTCATACCTTGTATACATCAAAACTAGTTTCACTAACCAAACATTTAGCAAACATTAGAAATATATGTCAACATAGAAATTTCACTGACAAATGCTTATCAAACATTCATGTTCTGTATTACCAACAAGTTTTTATCATACATTTATATACATGTTTTATCAACACAGTAGTTTCACTGACAAATATATCTTGTACATTGTATATACACATTATCAACACTGCAGTTTCACTGCAAATGTTCATTATACATTTATAAATAGGTATTTTCAACACAGAAATTTCACTGAAAAATGTTTATCATGCATTGATATATATATATATGTATTGCCAACAAATTAGTTTCACTGATTAAAAGTGCTAAAAACCTTATCAATTTGAAAAAATTTTTAGTTTAATTATCAACTGACTTGTTAAGTCACAGATCAATCCTCCCTGATCAGGTAGATATAGGATGATGAAAGCTGTTCCAGTAACGAACATCCTGTATTTATGAATATCTTGGATTACATTACTGTATGTTCTTCCCTTTTTCCAAAAAAATGTTGGGTGTGATTCATCTGAATTTTGCTGTTGTTTTAATAGGTTCAACAATGACGAGCCAGCCTTTCACACCGATATATCCTGTTGAGAAGAGAAGAAATTTGTTTCTGTTCCTTATTTCTCTCTTTCTTTCTTTCTCATACAGGCGAGTGTGTGTGTGTGTGTGTGTGTCTTTTTTTTTTGTCACTCGTATCAGTCATTAGACTGTGGCCATACTGCAGCACTGTCTTGGAGAAGTTTAGTCAAATGAATCAACACCACTACTTATATTTGTTTTTTAAAGCCTGATATTTATTCTGTTGATCTCTTAAAGAACTGCTAAGTTACAAGGGTGTAAACACACCAAAACCAGTTGTCAAGTGGTGGTGGCACACACACACACACACACACACACACACACACACACGATAGGCTGCTTTCAGTTTCCATCTATCAAATCTACTCAAACGTCTACAGTAGAAGAAACATGCTTAAAGTGCTATGCAGTGGAGTTGAACCCAGAACCATGCTGTTCGGAAGCAAACCTTTTACCACACAACCATACCTATATATATA
>NC_068995.1:10981938-10989186 GCF_001194135.2 Octopus bimaculoides
ATATATATATATATATATATATATATATATATACGCACATGTAAATGCACACACAGAGATAGATAGATAGATAGATAGATAGATAGGTAGATAGATAGATAGGTAGATAGATAGACAGATAGACAGATAGATAGATAGATAGATAGGTAGACAGGTAGACAGATAGACAAATAGACAGATAGATAGATAGATAAATAGATAGAGATAGATAGATAAATAGAGATAGATAGATAGATAGATAGAGATAGATGTCCTCTCTCTCTCTCTCTCTCTCACACACACACACACACACACATATATATGTTTTTGTGTAATTGTTAAGTGCCATGCTCAAAACTCTTGGTCCTTGTATCACTTTTGTTGCTCTCAGCTGATTAAAAACATAAGCATATATATATACTCACATATTCAGTTCTAATTCTCTTGTTCATTCTACCAAACCTAAACACACACACATACACACAAACACACATCGTTACACATATATATTGCATTTTAAAAGGGGGCATACGTGTTTATTTGTTTACTTTCCTTTCTTTGTAGAAAACTATGAGGGCGCTTGATAGTCACTTGCTGTAACAGTGTGAAGTGTACAGTGTGTTCATGTGTATAAGTACGATGTATGTATATAAATGTGATGTATGTGTATATAAGTGTCGCAATGAGGTTTAGACAGAAGGAGAACATCCATACTGAATTGACAGTAATTATGAATGCGTGAGGATGTGCATACACACACATGCGTGCGTGCGCGCACACACACACACAGAGAAAACAATACAGATTCAAATACGTGTGCATATATACATATGTATGTATGTGTATGTGAATATGTACATATAATACATATAAACATACATCTGCGCATATAATATAAAAACATGCATAGGTGCATGTGTATATATATATATATATATATATATATATATATATATATATATATATATATATATATATATATATATATATATATATATATATATATATATGGGAGTGTGTACACAGCAAGTGCATTTAAACATATGCATACATGTCTGTGTGTATATAACTACACATATATACCTATACACATATACATATATATGTGTGTGTAATATATTCTCTTATTGTTTTACAAATCTCAGCCCTAAGGCTGTGGCCATGCTGGGGCACCACCAGTGAAAATTAATGAGATATACATATATTACATAAATGCACATATACATATATTCACATAGATATATACACAGACATACACAAAAATGTACTTACATTTATGCATGTGTGTGTGGGTGCCTGTGTGTGTGTGTGTGTGTGTGTGTGTGTGTGTGTGTGTGTGTGTGTGTGTGTGTGTGTGTGTGTGTGTGTGTGTGTGTGTGTGTGTGTGTGTGTGCGGGTGACACGTAAAAGCACCCACTACACTCTCTGAGTGGTTGGCGTTAGGAAGGGCATCCAGCTGTAGAAACTCTGCCAAATCAGACTGGAGCCTGGTGTTGCCATCCGGTTTCACCAGTCCTCAGTCAAATCGTCCAACCCATGCTAGCATGGAAAGCGGACGTTAAACGATGATGATGATGATGATGATGTCAGGACATCTGTCTATCTATATCAATGTGTATTTACACACGTATGTACACACACATATAGAGGCATAAATACATACACAAACATACACATAAATGTTCATACATGTACATACACAATGGCAGATACACACATCTATGGATGCACCTAATCACACAAATATAAAAACCTACATATCTGCTTATCTTCCTATATATACATATACGCATGCCTTACATATACATACACACATATAATCTTTTATACTATAGGCACAAGGCTTGAAAATTTAGAGAAATGGCCAGTTGATTATAACAGTGCCAGCGCTCAACTGATACTTATTTCAATGGCCCTTAAAGGAAGAAAGGCAAAGTAGACCTTGGTGGAATTTGAACTCAGAGTATAACGCCGGACGAAATGCCAATTAGCATTTTGTTTGGCGTGCAAAAGATTCTGCCAACTCGCTGCCTTACACACCATATAAATTGGTTTCAAATTCTGACACAAGGCCAGCACTTTCGGGGAGAAGGCGGCAAGTTGATTACGTCGACCCCAGTGGTCAACTGGTACTTATTTTATTAACCCTGAAAGCTTGAAAGACGAAGTTGAACTTGACTGAATCTGAACCCAGAACTCTCACAGACAAAATACCTCTAAGCATTTTACCTCAGGTGCTAACATGCATATAACAAAGGTAATAAGTCACCAGCTGCATTCTGTCTTTTATTCTTTCATATGTTTCAGGTGAAAGTATATGGTCATGCTGGAGCACCGCCAATGTAGTTCTTGGACATTTTTTTAATAAAATCTCTCAGCATTTGGAGACACAATATTTAGAAACCAACCAAGAAACTGCTAAAAGAATTGGTAAAAAGAACAGAGAGCAGAACCAGATAATTTAGAGCATTTAACCCAAGTGTCTCACATATTTCAAAGTTGAAATTCCTCAAGGCTGAGGCAGCGTTTGCAATCGTGTTTGTTTGTCCATGGACAAGATATCTCAAGAACTGCTGGATGGATTTGGATGAAACTTTCAGGGCTGTTTGACCTCGTGACTGGCACAAACTGATTAAATTTTGGAATCGATCTGGTACTGGACAAGGATTCTGGATCATTTTTCCAGTTTTTTTACTTAATTTTTGAGAGTTGTCAGGTTCATTTGTGTCTTTTACTATAGCCTGAGGCTAGTAATATGTTTTCAGCAGTGTAGAATTTACAATGTAATTATTCTTTTTCATTCGAGGTGCCATTATATTAAACATTTGCGAAGAGTAACCATGCCACGCACAAAAAATTCAGCAGAACTATCAGATTTTCAAAGAGGTTGTATTGTTGGACAATCTGAGGCTGGTCTTAGTCAGTGAAAAATTGCCGAAATCTTCAAATTCCTCTTGCTACTGTAAATACAATTATAGTGCAATTCAAAAGCCAAGGAAAAGAATCAACAGATTCTCATCCTGGCCGACCTGGGCCCTCAGAAAGGAAGCTTCACTGTTTGAAGAGAATTGAAAACGAACTCCGTTTGAAGGATTCTAACATTGCAAAACAGCTAGAAGTTAGTCCAAGAATGTGTGTTATATATCTGCATAAGCTTGGGTATTATGGATGAGCAGCTATAAGAAAACCTCTCAATTAACCAATTAGCATCAAATAAAAGATTTTGAAAATTAAAGGTGCCTATTTACTTCCTGCATGTCCGAGTATATATATATATATATATATAATATATTATAAATTAACTACCAACAAAAATAATTGGTAAGCTAACTTAAAAAATCATCACCTAAATAGCAGAAAAAAACAACAGTGAAAATATGCAGACTCTTCAAGAATCGATCCTTTTGGTTATATTAATAAAAATAAAGGAGTTACGACGCATGGTGATTACCACTCCGTTACATATATATATATATATATATATATGGCTAGTACATCTGGCTTTAGGCAAACAGGCCCTATTGCAGATGTTACTAATATTTGTAGAGCAGAAAGGCGTCTGCAATTGAAGCTAGATCTTGTTTACAAAGTGCCTGTTTCTAGATGGATTGTTTGAGTCTCTGTGTTTTGAAATGCTTTACAACCACTGTAGAACAACCACTGTATATATATATATATATATATATATATATATGTATGTATATAAATACACACATGCAACTATGTCTTCATGTAGATGTGTGTGCATATATATATATATATAAAATAATGTATACACACATATATACATATGTGCACACAGACATAATCACATTCCATATAGAGGACATCAAACCAGCTAATGAGAACAAGATTAAGAAAGAAATGGATAGGAAGACTGTAAACCACAAAGCCGTTTTGTTAATCATGGACGCTACAAGGCAGAAAATGGAGTGGTTTGTCCATTGTAACAGCCAACACCACCACCACACGCAAGCCAGAGTGAATACGGTCATGCTTGGACAAACCTCCCAGTAAAAGAGATTTAGGGATACCACAAAGGGGAGGCTGGTTGAATGGACAAAGGGGAAGACAGATGAAGAAACATGAGGTTTGTTAAGAAAGATGGAAGGAGAATGTAGTGTTGTTCATTTTGGTGTATACATACAGCTTCCAAGTGGTAAGGGGTTATGATTGATTGATGTATTGGGTCATCCCATAAATAATGCAGTTTTTTATACTTGTTTCATTTTTCAGACTTAAGACAAACAAAGTTCCTTTTTAATCTAAAATATACTCTCCTTCATTTTCTACAATGTTCTTCCATCTATCTGGTAGACTTGCAAGGCCCCTCTTCTAAAATTCACTTGCCCGTGACGCAAAATACTCCTCCAGTACTGTTCTGACCTCATCTACAGAATTCATGTTTTTTCTGTCCAAATGATTTTAAAGACTGCGGAATAAATGATAATTAGATGGAGCAATGTCCGGCGAATATGGTGGGTGGGGCATCGTTTCTCATTCAAACTGCTCCAGCCTTTGGAATACCATCCTTGCTGTGTGTGGCTGAGCATTATCCTGATGGAAGAACACCTTTCGTCATGAAACCAAAGATGGTCGTTTTGCTTCTAGTGCAGGTGTTGATGAATGGTTGAATGACCAAATCCAAGCTTCTCTGCTAGTTCCTCAACAGTTATAATGGGATTTTGATCCACCAGGATTTGCAGGGCATCCTCATTGAGTTCTACAGATGTTCCAGGACGAGGCTCATCTTTGAGGCTGTAGTTTCCGGCTCAGAATTTCTGGAACCACCCATATATATGTCTGATCCCCCATATACTGCATTAATATCCTTCACACTTTCTTTTGCATTGTTGCCTTTATAGAACTCATGAAGCAAAATATGCCGAATATGCTCCTTTGTCAACTCCATTATAGCTTTGGAAAAATAACTTTTAAAATTGAACTGCACTCTTCAAAACTTGCACTGAGAATAAGTACAAGGTAAAATTATTTCCTGCTTTAATATAACAAGTTGATTCAGGTAGTTTATCCCATCCCCCTCTGACTTTTAGTTCATGCAATTGAAAAAACCGCATTATTTATGGGCTGACCCAATATATATATATATATATGTATGGGAGAATATACAAATAATAACAACAGACGAGGACAGGTGGTGTAAATAACAAAAGTATATATTAGTATGATGCTCGGGAATACGGAAAGTCTTTGACGTTTCGAGCTACGCTCTTCAACAGAAAGAATACGGAGACAAGGAGAAAAACACGGAGAAAAAAAATTGAATAGTGTTCAGTCAACGGTCAATCACACACACACACACCTATATACATTTACATATGCCCACATGTATAGACAGCCTCACTCACATACACACAACTTTACATAGAGATGCCTCTATTGTCCATATACTAATATTCAGATATATTAATTTTTTTTTATAAGAAGAAGGTTGATAGTTTCTTTGAAGTTTTGGATTGCTGGCCTTCATCAGTCGATGACATCAACCCCAGTGTTTCACTGGTACTTAATTTATTGACCCCGAAAGGATGAAAGGCAAAGGTGACCTCAGTGGAATTTGAACCCAAAATATAGCGATGGGCGAAATACTATTAAGAATTTCATCCAGCATTTGAACGATTCTGCTAGTTCAGTGCCTTATATATATATATATAATTATATATATGATTGGCTTCTTTCAGTTTCTATGTACCAGATTCACTTTGGTCGGCCCAAGGTGCCATACAGTGGGACTGATCCTGAAACCAAATGGTTGGGAAGCAAGCTTCTTACCAAATACACACACACTCATATAGACATACACATATATTCTTATGTATACACATACGCAAATGCATGAGCCAAAGATTCTTCTACATTATTAGAAGGGTGTGCTAAAAATAGCAGCCAAACTTCCATCAAATCACACTCCATGGTTTAAAAGAAAAGAAGGGCATTGGATAATGTTCCATTGTCTGAAATGCAGAGAACAGGTGAGTGAAACTTGAAACACCTTTTATTAGAGTTCTCCTCAATTATGACTGTCCTGGGACTAAACAATGACATATTATCGTACTTGTGTCAGTCTGAATTGCGACCATGCTGGGGCACTGCCTCGAACATGTCAGTCAATCAAATCGACATTAAAGCTTTATTTTAGGTCTGGTACTAAATCTGTCAGTCTCTCATGGTTGAACTGTCGACTTGTGGGGATGTAAACAAACCAACAGCAGCTATCAAACACTGAGAGACAAATACAAAGACACACACACACGACATGCTTCCTCACAGTTTCCACCCAGTAAATTCACTCACAAGGTATCGTATTTAATTTATATTGCAATAGATGGGCCATAGAGTTATTGGTTAAACTTTCAATAGATCAAAACAGTGCCAAGGGAGTGTCTGTAGCTTGATGCAGAACAAATATGTCAAGGGTAAATGGTCATAAAACTCTGGTTTCTGTTTTTTTCGCCCCCCAAGGATTTTTACACCTATTCAATATACACTGATAAAAAATATCCAAACATTTACACACACACACACAAACATGACAGACTTTCGCATAGGTTGTCTTCCAAATTGGTTAATTCAAGGCTTTAGTAGAAGACAAGCTAAAGATGATGCACTGGGATTGAACCCAAAATTAGCTGGCTGTAAAACAAATTTCCTAACCACACACCTATAGTCATACATACATATATATATATATATATATATATATATATATATTCATATATACACACATACATCTATGTACATAACATAAAACATGCCTACACACACACACACATGTGTGTGTCTATCTTAGTTTCAATATTTGGCACAAGGCCAGCAATTGTGGGGTCGAGAGTAAGTCGATTACATTGACCATGGTGCTCATGTGGTACTTCTTGTATCGACCTCAAAAGCACAAAGGACAAAGTTGACCTCGGTGGAATGTGAACTCAGAATGTAAAGAGATGGGGAGTAGTATTGAAAGAAGTAGCTTAGCGCCAAGTCATGAGAGACCAAACTATAATAAAGAGTGAAGGTGACCTCCTTTGGTCATTCATGACCATGGGCTTACCCTCAGAGGTACAAGTCCAGACAAGGTTGATTATGGAAGGCCAACAGTCGCCCGTGCATACCAGCCTCCCCTCTCCATGCCACCAATGTTGTTCAAGACAAAGGCAAAGACCGATACAGCTTGGCACCAGTGATGTCGCAACTCATTTCTACGTGAAATAAAGTGTCTTGCTCAAGAACACAGCACGCAGCCCGGTCTGG
>NC_068995.1:10989196-10990897 GCF_001194135.2 Octopus bimaculoides
GTCTTGCTCAAGAACACAGCACGCAGCCCGGTCTGGGAATCGAACTCACAACCTCACGATTGTAAGCTCGATGCTCTAACCACTGAGCCATGCGCCTTCACCAAACTATGATAGGGGGATAGATATGACTGATGAGGGCAACGGAAATTGCCAAAACTGATGTCAGTCTTAAGAATTCTCAGTCAGCATTTTTCAGACATTTATGGTTCCTGTTAGTGCACATGTCTTCATTCATGTGCATTAACTACATTATTAGAGCATTTTAGCTCTTATTTCTAGCAATGTAGGTGTTTTTTAACACCCTAATCATATTTAGTGAGATATGGTGTAGTGGTTAAGAGCGCGGGCTACTAACCCCAAGATTCCGAGTTCAATTCCAGGTAGTGACCTGAATAATAATATTAATAATAATAACACTGAAAATACCTTAGGAATGAGAACCCAGGTTCGACATTTCCTCCAGACACCTGATGAAGGCTGGAAGGTATATCAGCCGAAACATTATGTTAACAACAAACAAGATGAGGACAAATATCAGTCAAATGGTGAACCATTGCAATGTGCTGTTTATATCAATTTTGTATAAAGTCACATATGACAGGGAAATAGTTTCAGGATATTTTATTTGACAATAAAAAAAATTCTAATCTTACAACAAATTCTTTCGTAACTTATCATTTTCTCTTGTATCGTACTATACGTTCTATATATTTAGTAGAATGGTACATTTTATGAGGACTTATCACAAATTACTCGAATCCATATATTGTGACTTAAACACACACACATACACACACACTTTTATACCCATATACGCAATTACAAATATTCATCAATGATATATAGTTTGTAATCACTGCTTTTCCTTTTTCATCCCTTCGGAAAGACTAATTAAATAATTGTACCAGTAATATAATTGGGACCATTTACTCAAATTGTAAATATCCTGCACAAAATCTCTATTTTTATTTTATCCTACCAGAAGAAATTGTAAAGCTGAGGTTGAGTCTTAATAGGAAAAAGCAATATAGTTGCCTCTATGCAGCTGGTCAACTTCCAGGAAGTAGCAATCAAATGTCCCTCAAATCACAGCCTGGCGTCATTAAAGTTAAAATAAAGGCACACCATTGAATGGTCAAGGCCAGAATATCTTTGATTACAAGTCTTGCTCAATCAAAGTTGATCTGGAGATCAACGGAGAAGGGCTAATTTGGATATAAATGATTTCTTTCTTTGGCACAAAGTTAGAAATGAACAACCCTGCTTGTATGATGGTGATGCTCATTTACAGCCGTCATGTGATGTCAAGACAAGGGTATATACTCACACAAGATATATATATATACATATATAAGGTGCTTGGCTCAGTGGTTAGAGCATCAGGCTCACAATCACGAGGCAGTGAGTTTGATTCTCAGACCAGACTGTGTGTTGTATTCTTCAACAAGACACTTTATTTCATGTTGCGACATGAAATGAGTTGTGACGTCACTGGTGCCAAGCTGTATCGGCCCCTTTGCTTGTCCCTTGGATAACATCAGTAGCATGGAGAGGAGTAGCTGGTAGGCACGGGTGACTTCCATAAACAACCTTGCCTAGACTTGTGCCTCAGAGGGTAACTTTCTAGGTGCAATCCCATGGTCATGAATGACTGAAGTTTATCTTTACCTTTTTTTCCTTTATATATATATATATATATAT
>NC_068995.1:10991206-10993253 GCF_001194135.2 Octopus bimaculoides
GGGGGGGGGTCTGTCAGTTATGATGATGAGGGTTCCCGTTGACACGATCAATAGAATAAGCAATTTGTGACATTAACATGCAAGTGGCTGAGCACTCCACAGACACATGTACCCTTAATGTAGTTCTCAGGTGGGGGATTCAGTATGACACGGAATGTGACAAGGCTGGCCCTTTGAGATACAGGTAGAACTAACTTTTGCGGGCTGAGTGGATTGGGGTGGCTTGAAATAAAGTGTCTTGCTGAAGGGCATAGTGCACTGCCGAAAATTGAACTCACAACCTTATGACTGTGAGCCGTATACCCTAACCCCTAAAACATGTGCCTTCATGCTACCACTACCACCATCACAACCACTACCTCCACCATTGTCTATACACATCAACATTTCAGGCTTTTTTGTTTTAAGTTCATATTCCAGCGGAATCAAACTGTCCGTCATCATCATCATCATCATTTAATGTCCACTGTCCATGCTGGCATGGGTTGGACGGTTTGACTGAAAACTGGTAAGCTGCATCAGGTTCCAGTCTAATTTGGCATGGTTTCTATGGTTGGATGCCCTTCCTAAAGCCAATCCTTTCATTTTAAGGTCAACTTAGTTATATCCATCATTTTTTGGATCTTTCAATTTCAATTTCCAAAGGTGCCAGCTTTGTCCTTCATCCCAACTAAGAAATAAAAGATTCCACTGGTTAATTATACCCTATGACTTTTTGGTAATTTTAACGTTGAGTTTAGCCTCTGCTGAGGTCAACTTAGGTCATTCATTCCACCAGATATTTTGGAGTGCATTGACTATCATTAATCTTTAATCTTTTACTTGTTTCAGTCACTGGACTGTGGCCATGCTAGGGCATTGTCTCGAAGGGTACACTTGAACAAATGTGCCCTAGTAGTTTTTTTTTCAAGCCTGCTACTTATTCTATCAATCTCTTTTGCCAAACTGCTAAATCATGGGGACGTAAACAAACTACCACTTGTCAAGAAGTGGTGGGGACAAACATACACACAAGGTCATATACACACACAAGGCCATATACATGCACACAAGGCTATACACACACACACACACACACACACACACATGATGGATTCTTCACAATTTCTGTTTACCAAATTCACTCACAAGGCATTGGCTGGCCTGGGACTATAACAGCCAACAACTGCCTACATAGCTACCACATAGTGGAATTGAACCCACAACAGCATGGTTGCAAAGTGAGGTTCTTAACCACACAGCCATGCTTAATCGGCCTTTTTGGTTCTTTCAGTGGTATTGAGTTCAAGTTAGACATTGAGATTTGTTTTGTCCTCTGTCCCATTAAATTTACAGATCGGAATTTATAAAATGGATCCCTGTTGATTTCAGCAATATATATTCAATTGTTACTTGCTCATTGAATTAACATAATAGTGGCTGAATATTCCATAGCCATATATATCCTTAATTTGTATGATGCAGTGATTTGACAGGGCCAAACTTTGAAATTAAAACGTACAATTCTATCCAAGAAGCTTCCTTGCAGTTTCTGCTTCATTTAGTTTCTTTGACAAAGCTTGGATCAAATTGCAACTACAGCACAAAAAAAAAAAAGGACATTTGCCCAAGATACCATGCAGTGGGATTGAACCCATGATTTCAGGATTGGAACCTAAACTCCTTAACCACTCAGCCACTCTAGCATCTACATTATAGCCTGTATGCAATTGCCTATCGTCATCCTCCCTCCCACAAATTTTTTTCCCCCTTCTTCATGTACCGAGTGCAAAGAAAAAAAAAAAAATTTTTTTTTTTGAAAAATTTGAAAAACAATGATAAAAACAAAACCTGAAAAAAAAAGAATCTTAAAATCGATATTTAGAAATAGAAGATCTTTATGGAATGTAATACAAAGAGAGTCCGTATAACGTTTCAATTCGCCACCCACATCTCCGCCACCCTGCCATTGTAAAATTGCCGAACTATACTTATTTCGCAGGCAACAAACTCATAAAACAAAAAGACTTTACATATGAATTTTTATGATGCTTATAATATTGGTAAG
>NC_068995.1:10993403-10997893 GCF_001194135.2 Octopus bimaculoides
ATATATATATATATATATATATATATATATATATATATATACATAAAATTAAATTCAAAAATAAAAACCAGTTATTTTTAAATGGAAAGAAACGCCTTAAAATTGTGTATGTATATGCATAGATATAGGCAAGCATATATGGATATACATATTTACACACACACACAGATACACAGACATATATACACACAACACATATATACATTTATGTAAATATATAAATGTGTATATGTATATGTGTACACATATATTACACACATGCATACATTACACATAGATAACAACACAAACACACATTTTCATGTACATACACACACACACATACATATATACACATACATATATACACACACGTACGCCTAAAATACACACACACGCATATATATATATATATATATATATATATATATATATATGCATTTACAAAAATACACACACACATACATACACATAAATACACACACGAGCATACATACACATAAATACACACACACACACAGATATATACACAAACACACATACAATTTCAAATTTTGAGTATTTAAGACAACACGCAGGGAGAGAAAAATGAGAGACTCTGGATAGCTACTTGATGCGCTAGAAATGGCAACTAACCAAATTTACTCAAATAACAACCTTTCTGGTTTAACAGAAATGGAAGATCACATGGGACATTGCAAGTAGTCTTAAATATCAGGAAAATATAAAGACGTGATGGTCATGGTGGGAACAAGCATCGTTGATTCCAGCTCTCTGCTGCAGGATGTCTTGCTGAGGTGGGACTAAACGACC
The DNA here is from genome assembly GCF_001194135.2 of Octopus bimaculoides. Taxonomy (NCBI): domain Eukaryota; kingdom Metazoa; phylum Mollusca; class Cephalopoda; order Octopoda; family Octopodidae; genus Octopus; species Octopus bimaculoides. Next base: position 10,994,196 of record NC_068995.1, read on the forward strand.
ACAATTACAATATGAGGCAATAAGATTGTTCGACATGCTGAGAAATAGCAGCTGAAGTACTCGACATCGTTTGAGGAAAGGGAAGGACACGTTAGCAAAAGAGTCTATATATATATAAGATGGGGTGGTCTCGACTGGAAGGTACGTCTTTAGGACTTAACAACAGCGATAATATTATAATCCAACGAGATCGAACGATCGACTAGAAATAGCAACCAAATCATCTTCGCTGGATATGAAAAACGTCTATCAGTTCAGTTGGGACTGAGAGCTAGGAGTCACTGAGAGAGAGAGAGAGAGAGAGAGGGGGGAGAGAGAAGGAGAGAGAGTGAGAGAGATGTTACTCAGTCGCATGACCTGCTAGAAATAACAGCCAAATTCTCCTCAGGTCGCACCATTACATCATTAATAATGAAGGACATATGAGATAAAATGTAATTCTAGATATACAAAATAATAATAATAATAATAATAATAATAATAATAATGGTTTCAAATTTTGGCACAAGGCCAGCAATTTCAAGGAGGAGGGGGTAAATCAATTACAATGACAACAATGCTAAAACTGTTACTTATTTCATCGACCCCGAAATGATGAAAGGCGAAATTGATTTCGGCGCGATTCGAACCCAGGACGTAAAGAGCCGGAAGAAATACCGCTAAGCATTTTGTCCGAAGAAACAAGACCTGCAGTTTTAATGGAGAGGGGGTTAGGCGATTATATCGATCCAGGTACTAAACTGGTACTTTATTTTATCGACCCCCGAGAGGATGCAAGGAGTAGTCGACCTGAGCGGGATTTGAGCTCAGAATCCAAACAAATGCCGCAAAGCGTTTCGTCCAACGTTCTACCGTTTCTATCATTCTAGCGGGATGGTCACCGCTGGAATGAATTGCTATGTTTAGCAGTTGCACTTCTGTTAAGGGTACAAAACGGGTAAATACCAACAAGATTCTTTAGAATGGGGTATATAAGTCTGAATATGCGTCTGTCTTATCACTTGATAATTGAAAATAATCTATAGTTTGTTGTTTAATACTAGGTTGGCGGTGACCGAGGAAACCAATGATCAAAGGCGTTCCAGTTGTGACAATCTCACCTTTTCCCTTCCTATGTGCAGGAAATTCAAGACCACATTATCCAACGGCGCAGTGTTATTTGAGGGAGATTTGGTTGCTATTTCTAGCAAAGTCGAATGACCACTTAGCAGCTGTTTAATCCCTGGACAGTCTCGATTAAATGGATTAAATGAACAAAGGCATTCCAGCCATGACCATCGTGCCTTTTCCTTTTTATGTGCAGGGAATCCAAGACTACATTATCGAACGATGCGGTGCCATTTGGATGAGATTGGGCTGCTATTTCTAGCACGGTCGAGCGTACACTCAGCGGCTGGTTAATCCCAGATCAGCTTTGATTGAGTCGGCCCATGATCAAAGACAATCCAATTGTGACAACTTCACCCATTCTTTGGGTGAAGCAACCACTTAGCGGCTGTTTTAGTCCCAAATCAGCGTTGAGTAAACCTATGGAGCAACGGTATTCCAACCGAAACCATCCCTTCTTTCTTGTACATTTGAGACTTACAGTCTCTAACGCATACGTTCTTCAATTTTCAAAGGCGGTAGGTGTGATTGGAAATATATTTGGCTGCTAGTTTTAGCAAGCAAGGCAACCATGTAGAGGTCCACACGATGGCTTGAATAGTTGTTGTTCAACTCCAGGTCAGCCCTGACTTAGCAGACCCGTGATCAGAGTTATCCAGCCGTGACCATCTCATCTTATTGAATACAAAGAACTCGGGACCACATTTGAGACGATACTGTTAGATTCGAAGTTGATTTGGCTGTTGTTTCTAGTAGGCCGAGTGACAACGTTGAGGCTCCCTCGTTTTGCGTTTAACCGCAGTTCGGCTGTAAATGAGCAAATCTCAGATCAAAGACATTCCAAACGTGACGAACTTGTCTTTTGCCTTACATTATTCATTCAACGCAACCCTTTCCTATACGTAAGAGCAGTATGCAATTGCAGTGAGATTCGGCTGTGGTTTCTAGCAATCACAGTGACCACGTAGAGACGTCATCGTTCGCTCGTTTCTTTATTAATATAACTGTGTTTATTTCTCGACTAACATTAAAAGAGACATTTTTGTATAAAAATTATTTTTTAAAATTTTCATTTGATTTCAACCATTAAATTTTCTTTTCCTTTTATTTATATTTTTTTTAGACCAGCAGTGTGTGTGTGTGTGCATGTGTGTGTGTGTGTGTGTCTGTGTGTGTGTATTTGTATATATGTGTGTGTTTATTTCAAGTATTATACTGATTGGGTATAATTTTTGCTAATTACAAAAATTTAAAATGATTTATTTACTATAAAAATAAACAATTTTGTCACACACATACACATACTTACACATCTACATGAGCCTACGTATATATATATATATATATATATATATTCATATACATAGGTGCATATACATATATCCAAATGGATACATGCACGCATACATATATACACATGCATATACATACATGCATACAGACACATAACGCATACACAAAAAACAGACACACTGTACACATTTACAGATGCATATATGTATACACACACATATATATATATATTCAAAGACAGACACATATAACCATACATACATACATACATACAAACGTACACATACATACATACGTACAAATACATACACACATTCATACATACATATGCATATACATATAAACACATACACAGATACATACATACTCATATATATATACATACATACACATACACTTACCCACATAAATACATACATACATGCATGCATACACATACCCACATACACATACACGTACACACATATATATATGCACATACATACACGCACCCATATACATATACGCATGCATACATACTATATATACACATAGACAGACGTATCCACAAACGACAAACACACGTACAAGCTCGTATACCCACATACACACACAAAGTCACAGATTACATACCTACATACATTCACCCTTTATGTGAATTAGAAATGTATGCAGTCAGCATATTCTGTTTATTGGAAATACAAAAATAAATAAATAAATAACGTTTTTACATTCTTGACAAATGGAATAAAAAAAAAAGAAAAGAAAAAAAGAGAAGAATATTTCATAATAAACATCAAAATATCCCTCCCACAAACAGAAAATAGCAATTTATATTGAATTCTAAATATTAAAAAATGCGAGTGTACTTAACAAAATAATTATTGTGAAATTATATATATATATATACATATATATACATACATATGTATTTATATATATATACATATACATATATATGTCCAATGACGATATATATATATACATACACATATATATACATATGTATTTATATATATATATATATACATATATATGTCCAATGACGATATATATATACATACACATATACATACATATATATGTAAATATATATATATATATATATATATATATATATACATATATACACACATATATACACATAATATGCTCATTACAAAATACACACACATATATGTATGTATGAGTATATATAGAAATAGATATATACATAGTTACACAAACACACATACGTACGCATACACACCTATATATATATATAAAACATATACATACATACATATATATATATATATATATATATATATATATATATA
>NC_068995.1:10998464-11000832 GCF_001194135.2 Octopus bimaculoides
TACGAGTAGTCAGTGGTTTTTTTTTTTCCTCCCCCATTTTATTTTATAATCTCTTATTCCGTTGTGGCTTTTTGTCTTTTAGTTGAGTGGTTCAACGACAATATAAACTGTTTTAAAAGTTGCCATTTAAGCAGAAATACAAACGAACTTTTATTTATGGAGTAATAAATTTTCTGAAGAACGGCGCGGCAAGTAGATGAAATGAAAGGATGATGGAAGGGAAATATTAAGAAAAGACCGTATTACTGCGAGTGTAAAGAGAATTAATGTGTACGACTTTGGAGAATAATAATAACAATAATAATAAAGTAAAGCAGAATTGGCAAAAAGAAAAGAAAGAAAGAAAAAGAGAACAAAACAAAACAAAACAAAACAAGGAATATCTGGACGAGTTTGGAATAATTAAACATGGATGTAATTAATTTTTAATGGGTTCATTGTTGAGCCTGTCTTTCGATCGATAGAACGAATTTTCTGCCGCTTATTTTCTTTCCTTAAACAAGTTCTATGAAACAATATTGTTGAAATAATAAATAAATATAAAATATTTATTAATAATATCGGATTTTTTTTTCTTCTAAAAGGAGGCGGGGGGATGAGTGGGACAAAAAAGCGAATCTTGTGACGTTCATGTAAGACTTTAAAAAAAGAAGAAAAAAAGAGGTCCCAGGATTTGTTATGGAAATGAATGATTTTAACCGCGAGTCGAAACTGCGTCGTGAATACAGTTTGCTCTGGAACTTAACTCTTATTCTACCGAGTTAGCTAATAATGTTAATATCTTTAATGTATTTGTGTACGTGTGTTCGTGTTTATTTTAACCATTAACCCTAATTGTAAATCCCTAATTAATAAATAAACCGCAACAAAGAGAAATACATTTCGTGAAAAACCCAAAGAAAATGACAGTAACCTCGGACCTTATGGCTCGTACATTTGGCCGAATCGCCAAATTCTTGTCTTCGTAGGTCGATAGGGATGAAGAAATAATAATAATAATAATAACAACCCTAAATATAATACATCATCTTCGATTCCTAATTTAAAACGAATCCAGAAACGTTACTCTTTCGTCGAGCTAGCCAAGGATAAAAAGACTGAAAAACCAGAAATTCTTCTATGTTTGTGTTAGCATCATCAATATTATCATATACTAATTTTCTGGGTACACAGATGCGAAGTAGTTGATGGCATCCTAAAAATCACTTGCAATATTCAAGTATATTTTATGCCGATCTCAACTACATAATGGTATCTCTCTTCTATGTCTCTCTCTGTCTCTTTGAATCTATCCATCTATCTATCTGTCTATATCTGTCTATCTGTCAGTCTGTCTATCTATCTATCTCTGTCTATCTCTTTCCCCATAGTATTCTCGTAGACTCAGAAACGAAATTAAAAACAAAATACAACAGCGGCTTAAAGAATTCATAAGGAATCAAAGATTCTAAGAATCTACACTCGTTGAACAGAATGTAAAAATAAACACACACGCAAACACACACACATACACACACACATTCATGTATGCTTACATACATACATAGCGTTGATTAACGACAACAACAGCAATAAAAACTTAAGCAATTCATGACAATTAATTAAACAAATAATTTACAAAAAAATTAATTAACAAGAACAAGACTATCGTGGCATCTACACACACACACACACACACACACACCAAGCACCTGCATGTATGTCTTGTCTTTCTTTTTCTTTTCTTATTTCGAAAAATTAAAATACGTCTTTGTGCTTTGAAATTAAAATAATAAGAATTATATATTACATATACATATCCACAAATATATATATATATATATATATACACATACACAACACACAGACACACACATATATATATATACATATCTCTTACCAGGCGTTTTAAACGACTGCTTTGGATGTAAGTCTAATAAATGGTCCTATCATCTGATGCAAGGAAGAGGTCGTACTAAATTCATGTGGAATTTAATAAAAGCAACCCACCGCTAACGAGAAAACTGCTGGTCTCTGAGAGGGGCGACTGTTCTTTATCCATGGCACCAGCTAACATGTATGTATAAATCAAGTTTTAGCGTCATGTAGCAAAGAAGAAGACAAAATTCATCCAAGACATTCAGTAAGTGCTTTTCCGAATATGCTGCTGTAGGTTCGCCTTTGCCTGCTGTTGTTGTGGTTGTGGTTGTGGTTGTTGTTGTTGATGGTGGTGGTGGTGGTTACTGGTAGCGGCGGTGATGGGAACAAGACGCGATTGATACGGAGACGGAACCATATTCTAAGAGAAGTTACTTCGAGAGATCCCAAACGAAAACTCACGTTATATATATATATATATATATATATATATATACATGCACACACGTAT
>NC_068995.1:11000996-11001890 GCF_001194135.2 Octopus bimaculoides
GTATATATATATATATATATATATATATATATACATGCACACACGTATGTATATATGAATGTACGTATGCATGTATATGTTTGCGTGTATAGCTCCGTGTATATATGTATGTGTTTGTGTGTATGTGTAGGTATATGTGTATATATATATTATGTATGTATATGTACGTGTTCGTGTGCAGCTACGAGTATATGTTCCTAATGTTTATGTGTGTGTGTGTGTGTGTGTGTGTGTCTGTTTGTGTGAGTGTATGCATGTATATGTGTGTGCGTATATGAATGAGTGTACCTGTGTTTATATATTTGTGTGCATGTGTATGCGTGTGTATGTGCAGGTATGTAAATATGTGTATGCATATATATGTACATATATACGTATATTTATATACATTTTCAGCGGCGGCGCTTATTATTATTATTATTATTATTATTATTATTACTATTATTACTATTATTATTGTTATTTAACATTACAATACATTCTATTTATTCAGTGGAAGAGAGAGCTGATTTCATTTTCATTCAATGAAGAGACCAGAAGTAAAAAGAAGAAAAAAAAACAACAACAACAAAACGAACGAAACAGAAAAAAAACAAGGAATTTAACGAACATTTAATAATAAAAACGAGTGAAAGGAGAAAATTATTTGTAACACATTACCGCGAAGACTATTATTGATTCTTATACCATAATGGACGAACATGCATCTCTGGGTGATCGTGTATATATATATATATATGTGTGTGTGTGTGTGTGTGAGTTGTAGGTGTTTCTTTGTAAGCAAACGGGAAAAGAACATGTATACTTGTAAAAGTGTGTACGACTACTTCAAACACACTTATACACACACACACACAGGCTTACAAGCACATGCACAAATAGGCAAGCGCATAC
>NC_068995.1:11001932-11005350 GCF_001194135.2 Octopus bimaculoides
ATATATATATATATATATATATATATATATATATATAGTCAGTGGATCATATATAGATACATATATACGTATGTAAAGTGCAATAAGCATGCTTTTTAATTGTATGTATGTATGTATGTATCTATCTATCTATACACACACACACAGACACACACACACACATATATATACACTTGATATGTGTACATACTACATACATTCGTAGACACACTTAGGCACTCGCACATGCATACAGTGTATCATATATCACTTTGTATGTATATACACGCGCACACACACAAGCTTCTCTCTCTCTTTCTACATATATATATATATATATCTTTCTCACACACACATACACAAGCCCTTTCTCTCTCTCCCTCTCTCACATACACAAACTATCTCTCTTTCTCTCTTTCTCACACACAAACTCTTTCTCTCTCTCTCTCTCTCACACAGACACACACACACTTATACACAGAATGCAATGGAAAGCGTGTGTGCAGTTTCTGTGATTAAAATATGTTTTTTAACTATTTCAACACTACATAATTAACCGTAAAAGACAGTCCATTAGGAAAATATATATATACACCAATTTGTTTTTTAAATTTACGATGTATGTTTATATATAGTGTTAAATATTTCGTGTCGATGTTCCGACCACATTCTGGCAGGGACAAAATTCTTCTTCTCAAAGACAGACAAAAAAAAAAGAAGGAAGAATATTTGGAGAAATTTTATTAAAATACAGCGAACATACGAAAAGACAAGAAGCGAAACAAGACTGAAAAGACCTGGAAAAGAATACACACACACACACACACACACACACACACACACACACATATATATATATATATATATATATATACATACATATATACACAGAGAGAAAGAGAGAGAGAGCAAGGAAGAGTGCATGCGTGTGTATGTGTGTTCGCTTAGATACATCCCGTCAATATAATATGTATACACACGCATAGTTCTCTGAACACATAAAGACAGGCACATACATATATATAAACACACACACACACACACACACACATACAAACGTATATTAAAAGAAACATACATGTGCGTATATGTAATAGTATGTGTGTGTGTGTATGTATGTACGTGTGTATATTTGGAAAGTGGAAGAAAACCTTGAACACACACACACACACACACACACACACACACACACACGCATATACATAATATATATACAGAAATATTCATACATACACATATATGTATAATAATATAATGTATACACACACATATACATACATACGTGTGTGTGTTTTGGTTTAATAATATAACTACACACACACACACACACACACATATGCAGAAAACTGGTGTAGTATCAGCGATCGGCAGTTCAATCAGAGGATAGATCGAACTGTATAACTGAAAGCTTTTCTACTTTATTGACGAGAGAGAAAAAGAACGAAGGGCAGATAGAAAGAGAGAGAGAGGGAGAGAGAGAGAGTAAGAGAGAAAAAGAAAGACAGGGACAAAGCGAGAGAAAACGAAAGAGAGAAGCTTATATCGAGAACAACTTATGTATCATCATCTATCCATCGCCAGCATCACCGACAACAACTGAGGTACATCATTTTGGCAGTTTACGAGCAAGTGCGCGACCGACCGCACACATGCACGCACACACGCCCTCGCTCGCTCCCTCCCTCCCTCTCTCTCTTTCTCTCTCGCACACACACACACACACACTCTTCAATACTTACTGAACAGATGTAGTGAAGGTTATGTACAGAAAACAGAAAATATACAATGCATGCGAGACGCTTTTTTTCTTTCTTTTTCCTTCTTATTTTTCCCCCTCCACCTTTTAGTTCTCTATGAACGCTACGTGTTCATACGAAGGGACACCCACACACACACGCGCAAATGCATATGTGTGTGTGTGTGTGTGTGTGTGTGTGTGTGTGTGTGTGTGCTTGCGTGAATATACAGGCTGGACAAGAGAAAAGGGAAGAGATGATAGTGTAGGATTTTGTATACGCAATTCATCTACAGACGTTACTGGGATGTATTCAATTTATATACGTATATATATATATATATATATATATATATATATATAGAGAGAGAGAGAGAGAGAGAGAGGGAGAGAGAGAGAGTGAAAGAGAGATTGAGAAAGAGAGAGGAAAGAGAGAGCTACACACAAAATATATACATACACACACGCACACATATATATTTATATAGATGCATATATATATACACACATACATACATATAGATAGATAGATAGATAGATTGTGTATAAACATGAATTCATAGAAAACACACATAAATTCATAATGGATGAATGTACACACACACACATCCATCCATACGCAACCACGCACACACAAACGCTCCCTCGCACACATACACACACACACACACGTACACACACTCGTGCGTGTGCGAAATGTGTTTGAGTATGTGTGTGCGTGTGTGCACGTGTATGTGTGAAAAAAAAAAGAATAAAAAGAAACAAGCAAACAAAAAGAAAAAGAAAAAAATCGAACGTAGTTACGCCCGAGCGGTTAAGAAAAGTTCGTTCATTAATCGTGAGGTCCCGGGTTCGATTACACAGAGTGGAAAACATTTTTACCTCAGTAGCGCGTGGGCCCAGGCCCAAAGTCACGTGAATGTAACCAGAATACCCAGAAATCGTGGAAAGGCTATCGGGTGGAATATACGGGTGAAGTGAAGGGGCCAATTTTGTCACATACTGCGACACGCTAATTTTGTCTAAGAATGAAGTTACGGGTGTTACCAGTACAAGGATCTGAGAGATACTCAACCACTTACACTTAGAAATTCAATGAGTGGGCAGTACAGTTGATCGAACAATTGGAATAAGTCATCGGCGAAAATGACGGAGATCCATACACTATATATATATATATATATATATATATATGTGTGTGTGTGTGTGTGTGTGTGAGTGTGTATTATATATGTGAACACACACACATACGCGTCAATGTACATATATTTAAACATATATACGCACTTCATACACACACAAATATATACATATATATGCTTCTGTATACATTAATGTATATCTGTATACACAACACACACACGCATACAAGTATGCATCTATGTATTTATTTATGTATATATATATATATATATATATATATATATATATACAATCACATAGATATTAACACATATACATGCAGTCATACGCACACACCTGGTTTTATGACTGAACCAGACAGATCTCTCTTTCTTTCTCTCTTTCTTTCTCCTTCCAATTTTTTACCAGGCATCGTTCAACGAATAAACTAAAACTCCGAGAGAAATTCTTCCATCATTCTGGTTAGAATCAATTTTCGGTAGAGTCGAAGAGAATACATTAAGAACAAGTGGAAGAACACTGCATTTATGAAGCAGTGGAGAGACCGCGCGTGTGTGTGTG
>NC_068995.1:11005507-11013263 GCF_001194135.2 Octopus bimaculoides
CGAAGGACTACACATACACACACACACATACACATACACACACACCAAAATTTCACTCAACCATTATATATGTATGTATGTATGTATGTATGTATGTATGTATGTGTGTGTGTATGTATGCATGTATGTATGTGTGTATGTGTGTATGTATGTATGTATTTGTGTATGTGTATATTGATATAAGTGTGTGTATATTATACATACAGATACAAATATATGATTTGACTTTTGTGTAGGATCAGTGTGTGTGTGTGTGTGTGTGTGTGTGTGTACACATCGTCGTCGTCGTCGTCACCATCATCAAAACAGCATCATCCTCTCTCGCATTCACACACACACACACACACACACACACACACACACACACACACACACACATAAACAATCGAACAAGCTACAATCATTACCAGCCACACATCACCATCATCATCACCAACATCATCGTCATACACAGCATCATCGTTAACATTAAATATACAAAGCGCCACCACCATCACCACCAGCATCATTATTATATTTATTTTCATCTTCGTATACACACTCAAGCAGGCAGTCATCATCCTCATCACCATTATATACATCAAACACACACACACACACACACACACACACACAGAGAAAGGCATACACACACCAACATCACACGCTCATGTTACTATCAGAAATATTAACGGACACACATAAACACATACACACACACACATGACAACACACATACACTTCACTACCATGAAAATACACTCACACACATACATACATAAACACACACGCACACACACAAACTCATAAGCCCCACGTAACGGACACACAGACTCGCGCGCGCGCGCAGACAAGTTCTACTAATATATACAAAATGTTATATATATACACTACACATGATTGGGTGGGGGGTCCTTTCACCAGTGGTTAAATGTTGAAATATACATACGTAACAGCAAATGAAATCAGACATAAAGAGGAGCTATATATATATATATATATATATATATATATACACTCACACAAATGCATACATATATGTATATATATTTATATACACTTGTATATATTATATGTCTGTGTGTGTATGTATAATGATAGAAAATAAAAATTATAGACTTACCTTCCGTTAAGTCCAGTGTTTAATTTTAACCAATTTATAACAATTACAGAATTTACACAGAAAATACAAGCATATATATATTTATATATATTTATACACCATATATTTTGCAGGTGTATCTTTATACACACAAGCACAGGTTATACACATCTATGTGTGTGTATATATATATAGAGAGAGATAGAGACAAATTATGATTGCATATGATCTGTATTCTTACATATGTATGTAGATGTATGTATGTTTATGTATATTTATGTATAGATGGATGTATGGATGTATACAGAAATGTCTTTTTTTTTTTTTGCTTTGACGATGTTGATGTTGTTGTTTTCCTTTAATGTTTCTTTCTCTCTTTCTTTTTTTTTTGTTTTCTCTGTTTAATAATCCGGTTGGAGAGGTAGTAAACTCCGCGATATTAAAACGGGAAGAACGATCAGTGTTAAAAAGTTAGAATTGAGGCGAAGCAGGAAAAAATCCGAATTTTGTGATACTGGAATCATAATTTGGAAAGATTGTTTTGAGTGATTTCTTTCACAAAAGACTGGACTGGTAGCTTAACGAGTAAGTTTAGGAGAAAAAAAAATATTAAAAAAAAAAAAATAAATTATAACCTAATATAATTAATATATGTTATGAATATAATAATTATTATTATTTTTTTTTTTTTTTTTTTTTTTTGGTTTGGTTGTGAAATAGTTTCTGACCAAACTCTGTTGTATCGTGAAGAAACAGAGCGCTGAAAAAAAAAATGACAAGAATCGCTAGCAGTTAGTTACATATATTGGTAGAGAGAGAGGAAGGAAGGGAGTGAAAGAGGAGGAAGAGATTGAATGAGAGAGGTGGAAGAGAGAAGGAGAAAGATTGAAAAGAGGTGCGGAAAGAGAGATAGAAAGACTGAGTGCGAGAGGGAGAAGACGGAGAGAAGGAAAGAGTCGGGCAATAGAGAGAAAGAGAAAGAGAGAGAGAGAGACAGAGAGAGAGGAAGAGGAAGAATGTTTTAATAAGGATAGTAATGATAATGATAATAATATGAGACTTAAATATTAGTAAAGGAGGGAGGGTGGGAGACAGGGTTTCGAACGAGAGACAGAGAGAGGTTACAGGAAATGTTTATATATATATATATTTATATATAAGAGCATGTGTATGTATATATATAAGAATATGTGTATGTGTATATATATAGTGTGTGTGTGTGTATTGTGTCTATTTAAAATGAATGAGAAGGAGAAAGATAATAGAAAAAGAAAATAAAAACTAACTGTTATGAGTGTTGGAGAGTATTTTATAACACGAAGAAGGGAGCGACCGACCGTCGTTTAAAAACTTGTGACACAGGGCGTTAATGTTTTTTAGGAGTGTTGGAATTAAAAGAGGAATATGGTTGGGTTTTAGTGCTTCGGATGGAATTGAAGAAAAAGAGAGAGAGAGATAGTAAACGAGTGTGTGCGTTTGAGGAAGAGAGATAGGCAGACAGAGCAAGTGAGAGTGAGTGATGGATAAATTGAGAGGAGGAGGAGGAAGAGGAGAAGTAGAGAAAGTAAGTGTAGGAGGAGAGGCTTGACTGGAAAAGGTTGACGGCTGTGAGAGGATGAGAAGGTACGGAGGAGATTGTTGTGATGTTTAAGGGGAAAAGATACAGAGCGTGAGAGAGAGGGAGGAAAAGAAAGCGTAGAACGGAGGAACGGAGTGAGAGGGTGGCTAAAAGAGAGACAGGCAGAGAGTGAAAGGGACGAAAATGAAAGCGAGAAAGACAGTAAGAGAGAGAGAGAGAGGGAGTGAAAGAAAGGCAAAGATCGTGAGAGAGGGTTGAAAGGAAAGAGTGAAGAACTGGAAAGCCGTGAATGCGATAGTAAAACAGTAGGGAACGGATAGCGGCGGAGTGGGAGGGAGAGAGGGCAGAGAGTGAGAGAGAAAAAAAGGGGGAATAAATAAAGAAAGAAAGAAAGAAGGTATGAAAGAGGTGTTAGTGTATGTGTGGGTATATAGATATATAGATATATGTGTGTGTGTGTGTGTGTGTGTGTGTGAGTGGCGCGCGGTTTGATAAAAACAGATACACCACACTCTCGCACTGTAATATAAAGCAGTCAGCCAGAGTGAAAGGTAGTGAAGAAGAAGAAGAAGAAGGAAATATTAGAAGAAGAATATTAAGAAAATGAAAGGGGAATATAAAGAAGACGATGATGATGATGATGTGATAAAAAAATAAAAGAAAAACCAAAGTAGGGCTAAAAAAAAGGGGGGAAATAACAAAAAAAAAACACCGATACAAGCTTTCGCAGTGAGAAACAATATTTGGTTGTATTGTTTCAAGTCAGTCGTCTCACTCACACTCACTCAGATTCAACTCTTACTCACGCTCGTCACATACATTCACCCATTCACTCAGTCAGTCAGTCAGTCAGTCAGTCAAGTCAAGTCGATTCGTCCACTCGTAGAAGTCACTCAGTCAAGAGAGAGAGTAGCTTGAGTGAGGACGCTTGCTTGCGTCTTTCCGCCGCGCACCGACTCTAATGCATGATTCTACTTGCTGTTTGTCCCTACTGGCAAATAGCACCTTGTTTCGTTCAATATACACACTAGCTGTATGTGCGTGTGTATAATATGTACATGTGTAAGTCTGTAGATATATATATGTAGGTATGTGCATGTGTGTAGATAGATCTATGGATATATATATATATATATATATATATATATATATATATATATATATTTATAATATGTGTGTGCGTGTATAATATGTACATGTATCAGTCTGTAGATATATATGTAGGTATGTGCATGTGTGTAGATAGATCTATGGATATATATATATATATATATATATATATATTTATAATATTTGTGTGTGTGTATGTATATGTGTAAGTCTGTATGTAGGTATATGCATGTGTGTAGATAGATCTATGGATATGTATATATATATTTATAATATGTATGCGTGTAGATAGATCTATGGATATGTATATATATATTTATAATATGTATGCGTGTAGATAGATCTATGGATATGTATATATATATTTATAATATATGTGTGTGTATGTATATGTATAAGTCTGTATGTAGGTATATGCATGTGTGTAGATCTATGGATATATATATATATATATTTATAATATATATGTGTGTGTGTGTATGCTTGTATGAGTGCAAATAGTAGCGTGATTATATGTGCATACGTGAATATGTTTATAGATATATGTATGAACATGAATGTGTAACTATGTGTGCGTGTATATATGTATTCAATGTATTTTAGCATATGTGTATGTCTGTGTACCAGCAATTAGGGCCTTATTTGATATACCGGTGTGTATGTATGATTGTTTATGCATATAATTGTATAACTATGCGTGCGTGTGTGTATATGCCTTTTATTTACCTCTGTTTGTGTACCTATATGTGTGTGTGTATATATATATATATATATATATATCCCTTTAGTTCTATGTATGAGTGTTTATATGTATGTGTATATATATGTATAAGTAAGTATATTATGTATGTGTGCAAATATAAAACCTTCCTTGATAGCAATCTGTGTGAGGCTTTCCTTCATATATATATATATATATATAATATATATATATATATATATATATATAAATATATGTATATATGAATATACACGTGTGTGTACCTTCTCTTAAGCTATGTGTGTAGCTATGTTTATGTGTATGTGTTTGTGTGAGAGAGTGCGTGTGAAGTGAGTGCCTTTTTCTCAGCTGTGTATCCACTTATGCATATGTCTGTGTGTACGCATGTATGTCTTATTTCGCGGTCTCTGTATTAGGTATGCAGGTACATGTGCTTACTCGCTCCCTATGTGTAAGCAGTCTGCATGCATACATGCATGTTACTGTGCAACTATGCGCTTGTATGTATATATGTATGTATGTATGCATGTCTCTTCCTTACCTTTCCATAGGTATGTATATACGAATGTGCTTTCCCGGCTTTCTGTTTGTATGTTTTCACATGTATGTGTATGTATATGTATATTTGCGTGTTTTTTTTTTCCCCTCGAGTTTGTATACGTGTCCTCCAAAGCACTGAACATACATATATACATAAACACACACATACACACATATATGCATGACTACATATCTAAAAGTGTCGGACTGTGTGAGTGTTGCTGTATATATGTATATATCAATATATCTCTAGATATGTATGCGTAGAATTGTATGTATATATACATATAGACATATTTATATAAATATAGACATATATATATATATATATGAATGTGTCTAGATAAATGTAGGGTTATATATATAATAATATAAACACACACACACACACACACACATATATGTGTGTGTGTTAGTGTGTATTTATATGTAACACTGTTTATTTACGTGTGTGTATGTGTGTGAGAGAGACCAATGTGTTTCGCTCACTTTCAATCCGACACTACTACTAAGGATTTGAACATTTTCATCGTACTTCAACCCCACATCCACCACCGCCGCCGCCGACTCTTATCCCCTCTTCATCTCCTCTCTTCTTTCTTTCCTTTCTTTTCTCTTTCTCCTTCCCTTCCTCGTCCTAGTCCTCCTCCTCTTCCTGCTCCCCCCCTTTTTTTTCCCTTTCTACATTATTACTTCGCGTCTTCATCTTCCTCTACTTCTTTTTCTTCTTCTCTATTGTCGACTCTCCTCCCCTCCTTTCAAAAAGCTCTACTGTTACTACCACCCTCTTCACCCACTACTATACTTCTATATATTTTTCTTCACTATTATTGATATTATTATTATTAATATTAGTATTAGCGTTTTATTACCTTATTATTACGCCTTTACATGTTGATGTTCTTGTTCTTGTAGGTGCTGTTGTAGATGCGGTTATTGTTGTCCTTTTGTATGCATGTATTTATGCGTGTGTGTGAATGTCTTGCCTTTTCCTATCCCCTCTTTTCTTTCTTTTTTTCTTTCTTCACCCTCCCCCCCATACGCTGTTTGCTTTTTTATTTTTTTGTTGTTGAGGGGAGGGGGTGATTTGTTTTATTTGGTTTTTGAAATGCTTTGAACCAGTTCCACTCAGCCATCCCATAAGATTTCATCGTAGAAGGTTCTTCATAAGAACTTGGTATTTTCATGGATGCATGCATGCCTGTATGTATGTATGTATGTATGTATGCACGTATGTACGTATGTATGTACGTATGTATGTATGTATGTATGTATGCGTGCATGTATGTATGTATGTATCTTTGTATGTATGCACATGTATGTATGTATGTATGTATGTATGTATGTATGTATGTATGCATGCACGTATGTACGTATGTATCTATGTATGCATGTATTTATGTATGTTTGTATGTATGCACATGTCTGTATGAACGTATTATGCACGTACGTATGTATGTATGTATGCTTGTGTGTATGCGTGTATGTATGTATTACACTATGTATGAATGTACATACATATGTACGCACGTATGTATTACGTACGTACGTATGTATGTGTGTACATGCGTATGTGTTTGTATATATGTATATATGTATGTATGAATGTATGTACATACGTATATGCGTATGTGTACGTATGCATATGTGTATGTATGTATATATGTACATACGTACATGCGTATGTGTGTATGTATGTATGTATGTGTGTATGTATGTATGCATGTGTATGTATGTGAGCGGGTGTGAATTGGTTAGTATTCAAAGATTTGGGGACGGGTTGTTATTTTAATGATGAGTGCATGGGGCAAAAAGTTCGTAAGTAATGTAATCCTTCGAGATTGGTAGACGACGGCATTCACCTACACAACCTTCCCTCATAACATAGATAAAGAGACTAAACTGGAAAAAAAAAAGGTAAATGACGGTGTCTCCTGACACCGACACTCTCACGACCAACACCGAAGGAATGCTGATAATAGAAAAATTAATATTTTCAAATTTTAAAACCAGGCCAACAATTTCGAGGAAGGGGCTAAGAAATTATATCGATCCTAGCGATCAATTGGTACTTATTTTATCGACCCAGAACGAATAAAAGGCAAAGTCGCCCTCGGTGGAATTTGAACTCAGAACGTAATGACAGGAAATACCCACAAAGCATTATTGCCCGGCGTGCTAACGGTTCAGCCAGCTGGCTACGTTCAGAATGATGATCATGTTTTCAAATTTTGGCAGAGGGAGAGCAATTTTGGGGGAGAGGGTAATAGCGATCAAATCGACCCCCAGTGCTTGACTGGTATTTATTTTATCAATCCCCGAAAAGGATGAAAGGCAAAGTTGGCCTCAGCGGAATTTGAACTCAAAATGCCAAGACCAACGAAATGCTCCCCAATCATTTTTGCTCGGTGTGCTAACGCTTCGGACAGTTCACCACCTTCAGAATAATAAACAATACTCTTTTACTCTTTAACACGTTTCAGTCATTTGACTGCGGCCATGCTGGAGCACCGCCTTTAGTCGGAAAAAAAAATCGACCGCAGGACTTATCCTTTGTAAGCTTAGTACTTATTCTATTGGTTCTCTTTTGCCGAACCGCTAAGTTACGGGGACGTAAACACACCGCATTAGGTTGTCAAGCTATGTTGGGGTGGGGATGGGGACAAACACAAGCACACACAAACATATACACACGCATACATATATATATATATATATATATATA
>NC_068995.1:11013458-11014335 GCF_001194135.2 Octopus bimaculoides
TATATATATATATATATATATATATATATACCACGGGCTTCCTTCAGTTTCCGTCTACCAAATCCACTCACAAGGCTTTGGTCGGCCCGAGTCTATAGTAGAAGACACTTGTCCAAAGTGCCACGCAACGGGACTGAATGATGATGATGATGATAATAATGATAATAATAATTTTGGCGCAAGGCCTGCAATTTTAAGGGTTGTGGTTTGTAGTTTATATCGAACCCAATATTTGGCTGGTAGTTTATTTAATCGATTCCCGAAAAGGATAAAAAGAAAAGCTGACCTCGGCGGAATTTGAACTGGAAACACCAGGACCGAACACTGCAAAGCATATTTTCTTACTTGTCTGACAATTCTCTCAACAACTTGTGACGAAACACCTCCACCACCCCCAATTAACGCTTCCTAAGATTGGCACAAGGCTGATATTGGGTGGAGGAGTGGGATGAGTAGGTGGCGGGGAGATGCCATTCAATTACAATGACACCAGTATGCCACCGGTACTTACTTACTCACTTCATCGACCTCCTCAGAATAAGAATGAAGGACAAATGTAGGAATATGATGAGCTCGGAACGTACACACGGAGGAAATAGCTTAATATGTTATTAGTAAATGATGATGATGATAATGATGATGATGATGATGAGGGGGAGAAGATGATGATGGTGATGTGGGGGTAAAGAAGTTGGTGTTCATGGCGATAACAACAAATATAACAAATGGCGAATAAGGATTTTAGATTATTGTATAAAAGAAACTAATTTTTAATTAAAATTTTCGCTGTTTTTGTTCATCCTTGCAATGATCTTTCTGCTTAACATTTTTCTGCTAAGAGATTTATATATATATATGTATATGCACAGTTATATAT
>NC_068995.1:11014417-11020171 GCF_001194135.2 Octopus bimaculoides
TATGTATACACACACATATACATACATAGACACGCATATGCATACACGCTTCACATATTCATATGAGTGTGTGTGTGTGTGCATGTACGTCTAAATATTCATATGCATCTGTATGCATGTGTATACACACGTATGCACATATGTACGCATCTACGTATACAGTATGTATAGATGATGTTAAATGGATGCGTGGATGTTGCATACGTACGTGCTTATATCTATCTATCTATCTATCTATCTATCTATCTATCTATCTATCTATCTATCGATCGATCGATCTGTCTATCTGCCTGTCTGCCTGTCTGTCAGTCCGTCCGTCACTGTCACTCTCTCTGTCTATGTATCTGTCTATCAATCTATATATCTTTCTATTCATCTCTTTCTCTCTCTCTCTCTATATATATATATATACATACATTTACAAATATACATTCATATATATATGCATGTGATTGTGTGTACGTATACATCTATCTATCTATTTATCTATCTATCTATCTATCTATCTATCTATCTATCTATCTATCTATCTATCTATCTATCCACCACACACATGCACACACACACACACGTACGTGCATACATACACATTTATAAATGTACATTCATAAATATATATATATATATATATATATACACACACACACACACACACACATACACATATATGTCGAACATAGCCGCTACATATACATATACATATGTGTGTGCGTGTGTCACTGTGTATGCATATACATATATGTTCGTGTAAGTATGTGTACACGTGCGTACATGTAAGAACATACCACATACGTACGCATCTATCTATATGTACGCAAGAAACAATTCACATTCACCGATGTTGGATTTGACAGCAGAAATTGCATCGTCAGTAAAAGTCGCTGTAAATAGCAGCTTAGCTCTGAAAGACTCAGAACAATACAATGTATTCGGTTGGTAGATGCTAAATACACACACATACAAACTATACAAACTAGTGTTGTATAACATGTTTATTATATATTATTGAACTGCAGCTAAATCGAAGAAGCGTCTGTTTTACTGAACTTAACTGAAGAGAGAGATTAATTGTGAAAAAAAACATGGTGTTAAATAGAGATGGGGTTTTTTGTGTGTGAGAATGTGCGTTGTGTGTTTGTAAGTGTGAACGTATGTATGTATGTGTGTGTATGTACGTATGTATGTGCGTGTGTACGTGTATGTATGTATGTGCGTATATATGTATGTGCGTTTGTATGTATGTATGTATGTATGTATGTATGTATGTATGCATGCGCGTGTGTACGTGTATGTATGTATGTGCGTGTGTATGTATGTGTGCGTGTGTCTACATGTATGTATGTATGCAAGTATGTATGTATGTATGTGCGTGTCTATATGTATGTATGCGCGTCTATATGTATGTATGTATGCATGCGCGTGTGTACGTGTATGTATGTATGTGCGTGTATGTATGTGTGCGCGTGTCTATGGGCGTGCCTACGTGTATGTATGTATGTATGCATGTATGTACATATGCATGTATGTATGTATGTGCGTGTGTACGTGTATGTAAGTATATTTGTATGCATGTCTGAATGTTTGTATATCTGTATGTGTGTATGTATGTATGTGCCTTTATGTGGATATATGCGTAAATGTATAGCAAACATGTGCGCGCGTGGCTAAGTGTATAAATATAAATATATATATATATATATATATATATATATATATATACACACACACACACACACATATATATATATATATATATATATAGATATGGAACAATGACGGGATTTATGTGTATATACGGGTGCATGTATATGCCTTTATATGTATAAATATACTAAACGTTTATTTATTACTCATTCATGCAAATGTGTTTGTGTACACAATGTGCCCCCGTTAAACCGCCCTCCATTAAGCTAAATATCGCATAAACCGGACCCAATTTGAATTAAGAGTGACTGCCATTGTCGACTTCTGCCCAGCAATTTTTCCAAATGTTTTTTCGATATTTCATTGGTTGAGAGAGAGAGAGAGAGAGAGAGTAATATTGATTGAAGAAAAAGCAGACGACATTTTCTACGAAACCAGAAACTACAGTTTATAAGTAAGTTAAAAGCTGGTGGATCGGCGACGAATTGGTCATGAAAATGATGATGTCAAAAAACTTCAAAGAACTACAAGATATAAGCAAGTCTAAGGATGAAAACTCACTGCATTTCCTGTGCAATACAACATTGATGCAAATTCCAAACCATCGTCTGCTGGAGCAAAGAAACGTATGCCATAGCTGTGATGCAAGAAGTTCGTTTCCCAGGCGCAGGTATGGCTGTGTTAGAGTATAGGCGCAGGCTGTGTGTGGTAAGAAGCTTGCTTTCCGACCACATAGTTCCATATTTTAACTACGAGTTTTACGATTAGCTACCAAACGGTGTTCTGCTTTACGATTTCATTCCAATGATACATTCAGCTAATCTGTTACCATTGTGTATTTTGATTCACTTAGTACCAGTTAAAATGGTGTAGTTTATGTATTTTTAGTGAATGCTATACATGGTGTGCGTATACCAGTTTGGGTAAATACCGTAAATCCTCGAGTATAGTCCGCCCTTGAGTATAATACGCACGAGGTTCCGGCAGGGGATGGTGGCGAACCCTGCTGTACTCTTTCCCCACAACTTTCTCTCACTCTTACTTCCTGTTTCTGTTATACATGTATTTCAAAGGGCCAGCCTTGTCACACTCTGTGTCACGCTGAATATCCCCCAGAACTACTTTAAGGGTACACGTGTCTGTGGAGTGCTCAGCCACTTGCACGATAATTTCACGAGCAGGCTGTTCCGTTGATCGGATCGACTGGAACCCGCGACGTCGTAAGCGACGGAGTGCCAACAACAAAATGAATAGTTATTGACTGACAAAACATGGCTTGTACACAATTTATATACGATGACACGGATCTTTTCCTTTTCATGTGAAGAAAAAAAAGCTCACTTTTTATTTAATTTCTTTAGCGAAGAAAGAGAGGGAAACAAAATATTTAAGTCAGTCATTTATTGACTGTTCTTCCTCTATCTCGTAGCAAAGTTGCCTTTGAGGGAGTTGGAGTTAGGATTTACGTCCAGGCGCGAAATGATACTGAACTGTTTAATGCTGCACGGATTAAAGCCAAGAGACACACTACGAGGGCCCTAGTGCGAGAGATACTGTTCGCTGATGATAGTGCACTGGTTGCCCACACCGCTGAAAGTATACAGAAACTGGGCGATAATTTGCCAGAGGTACACAACAGTTCAGCTTAAAGATTAATATATAAAAAAAGAAGCCGAATGTCTTTATCAACCTGTGGAAAACCTATCTGCCCCCTGTAACAGAAGAAAACATCACTTATAAGACATAGAAGGCTAGCTCAGTGCAAAGCATTTAAATACCTATACAACATCGTCTCGGATAATGTACGACTAGAAAACAGGAACTTACATACAGAATCAGCAGAGCTGTCGCTTCATTTGGCAGGATGTGGGGGAAATAAGAATGTTCCTAATACGTACCAAATGTAAGGTATACCAGACTATAATCCCTTCTTCCCTTTTGTTGTGGAGTAAAAACCTAGACAGTCTATAAAGCTTAAGTAGATGAGTTACAGGCGGAGGTGATGAATACGCTGACCACCCGTTTTCGGCGTAACCCTAAACACCGGGTGTGCGTAGTGTTTACCTTCGCCCAGGTTACTTGTATATATGATGAAACAACTGAGACGAATTATGACCATCTTTTTCTTTCACAAAACCAAGACCGTGCTTGTTTGCTTCCTACGATGGAAATACTCATTGATAGAAATTTACACAGGTTGGGTCACATACACAGGATAGACAACAACAAACTCCCCCAGGCAAATCTTTTACTCCCAACTATCCAGAGGAAACGAAACTATGAAAGACTTGAGACTGCGATTGAAAGAAACTACAAAAAGGAATATGAAATGGAAAGGAATTGATCATAATCGATGAAAAACTCAAGCGAAAAACCGACCGGAATGGAGAAAGCTTATCAAGTCATCTCATAGCCATGAACAGTCGTGGTTGCGAGCACTGACTGCAGATAATTATATAATAATAATAATATTGACTATACACGACATGTACTACATGAGAACTCCTTTCATAGTCTAGTCTCATTACATGTATATTCAGTAGTTTTAATGTCGATGACTAACGCAAAGATTTCAGCTGACACCACGAAGAAACTCTGTTACAGTCTTGTAGTTCTCCAGTGTTTTTTTCCAGTGATCCCCCGCCATCTGGATTCACAGAAACCCATTGCGGGAAATTTCTGTCAAAAAAATATTGATATCCTCTTCTGAAGGACGGCAGCTGATTGCTTGTGTCTAGAAGAGAAGACAAACCTATCACCATTTTATCGTGTCTGGGAAACGAAAGAAAAAAAATGCTCTGTAAAATTAAGTGTGTTGAGAATTACGTGGATTTCTATTTCTGTTTTTTCTTCATTTTCTAAATGAACATTTCTTTCCTGGGAGCGGAGGTCATTATTTTCTTGTCTGAGTCGAAACATTTTAATGGGAAAAAGCCGTTCAAGTTTGTCATCAACGCAAACCTTGGAATCAGGTAAGTGTTTAGAGGTTCTTATTTTGCTTTTAATTCATTTAATTTTTATGTCGTATAGAATATATATATATATATGTTTTTTTCAGAATGGCAAAAGTATTGAGGATGGGAGGAAACCAAACAAAAAGTCTCATTTTAATTGGGGAAAGGTATGATGAGTGGCGCAGGTGGTTGAGAAAAAAAAAAAAAAAAAAAAAATTAGCGGGGAATCTCGACAAAAACGAAATAATTCTCACTTATATGGGATAGCAGCTATATCGAAAGTCTGCTTTATATCCTTGTCTGCTAATCTGTTCGGAGACCCATTATTAACTAACGTGTTTTACACACAAAATTTCCCTTCATTACAGCCTATTTAATAGACGAATATTTAAAAGCTCGTTTAAAGCAGGATATGACTGCATATATTTTTTTATTTACGAGGACCTTTAAGGTACTACTAAAGTAGAGTGGTCCCGAACGCGCAGTAACACGTCCGCACTAGCTAGTCGTGAGTGGTCGATCCTAACCTAACCCTATCCCTAACCCTATCTCTAACCCTAACCTTAAACCTATCCCTAACCCTAACCCTAAACTCATGTATTCATTTGCACACGCGCACTTTTTGTAGGATCGACCACTCACGACTAGCTAGCGCGGACGCGTGACTGCGCGGGTGCGCGTTCGTGACTGCGCGGGTGCGCGTTCGTGACCACTCTGCTTTAGTAGTACCGACATTTAACAACCACCATGCATATCATATAAACATTTATTCGTATTTTTAGTATATACTCGGGTGCTTTATGTCTTGGTGGTTAGGGGTAATCGGCTTGCGATCCGTAAGGTTGAGAGTTCTATTCCCGGCGACGCGTTGTGTTCTTCAGCAAGACACTTGCTCCAGTCCACTCAGCTGGCAAAAATTAGTTTTACCTGAAATTCAAAGGTCCAACCTTGTCAGGTTCTGTGTGTCACGCTGGGATTCTTTCAGTTTCCATCTACAAAATCCACTAATAAAGCTATAGTAGAAAGCAGTTGCCCAAGGTGCCATGCAGTGGGTCTGAACCTGGTATCATGTGATTGGAAGCAAACATCTTACTACACAACCACTATTGCACCTATATATATATATATATATATATATATATATATATATATATAT
>NC_068995.1:11020545-11021932 GCF_001194135.2 Octopus bimaculoides
TATATATATATATATATATATATATATATATATATATATATATATATACATACTTAGCTAGCAGATTTAATTGCATGACGATGAGTGTACAAATCAAAGATTGTGTTGATGATATTGTTGGTTTTGTAAAGAATTCATTACAGTATTCCTATCATGATCATTTGTGACCGACAGAAAAGCAGGTGTGCAACAGGTAATTGTTACCAACATTTCACATATGGTGTGTACGCATGTGTACATATTGCTGGTGGTGATAGAAATAGTGTCTGTATGCATATGTGTTCTATATGAGAGATAGTGTGTTATTTCTTTACTACCCACAAGGGGCTACACACAGAGGGGACAAACAAGGACAGACAAACGGATTAAGTTGATTATATCGACCCCAGTGCGTAACTGGTACTTATTTAATCGACCCCGAAAGGATGAAAGGCAAAGTCGACCTCGGCGGAATTTGAACTTAGAACGTAGCGGCAGACGAAGTACCGCTAAGCATTTCGCCCGGTGTGCTAACGTTTCTGCCAGCTCGCCTATGAGAGATAGTGTGTTGTGTGTCTATGGATGTACAGGTATTCGTTATGTACAGGTATTTTGGGCTAAATTTTAGAATTTTTTTGTAAGTACCCCTTTTGTCAGCAACAGGTTGAAATACTGAACAGTGAGAAAAAATTAGCTGACATGGAGGACTGGAAGCCATGAGAATATTGGAAAAGAGTTACCTGATGATTTGCATTGGGTATCAAAATGCCGATATTATGACTGCTGCTCAATGCTCTGTGAAGAATATAAGATATGACATGGATAGCTGCAATGGAGACTATGAAGCCATGGCCATCAGAGACATATATAGCATGCATCCTGACTGTGTCCGCAAGCCAGAATTCATCCAACAACTTCAGGTCAGGGGTCTTAGGCTCAATTCAGACAGATATGTGAAGCTGCTGGAAACTGGTCAAAACCTGGTTGGAGAGCATTACTGCTGGAAGGCCATGCGTGTGGCAGCAGGATTCAGTTTCTTGCCATACCTCCAGAAAGAGTCAGAAGTGGTTGTCTTTTAGAATTTCTATGACTCCACCAGACCCAATTTCTGGCCTCCTAATTTCCGGATTACTTACTATGTGTGGGACATGACTGAGAAAGATACCGACAACTCTGCCAGTAACATCAAGACCAAGCTGGAGGCCAAGACCTTGGAGATGTTTGAAGACCTTCCCAATGAAGAACACATGCACCAGTTTCTGGAGCTGTCTTGAGGTCGTGGTGGAAGCTAAGATTGGCCACTTGGAGTAAATTATCATCTCTCAGCCATAATCTGGTTGATATTTTCTGATCAATGAATTTTGTTTGACTCAAGCAAGTATGGAAAAGTAGATATTAAAACTATGAT
>NC_068995.1:11022260-11025645 GCF_001194135.2 Octopus bimaculoides
ATATATATATATGTATATAACTTGGTGAGGTGACTCAAATTAACTTGCCCTAAAAAAAAAACACTTCCTACAAATGAAATCTTTCACTGCTTAATTATACATAGTTAATTATTCTTGTAATTAATGTCCTTGATTATATCTATAATTAACTTGGTTATAATTATATTTCTACATTATAATAATTGTAATTCTAATGTTTTAAATAAAATCACAATGTGCATATATAATGACAACATGAGTGATTAATTTTAAAAGAAGTAACTGGTGAGTATTCAAAGTAAATTTAGATTACAAAGAAAAATTTAATTTACTTTAAATAATATAATAAAACTTTTAGTATAATAATAATAATAATTTTAATGTATGCTCAAGGTCACAGAAATTAGGGAGAAGGGAACAGTTGATTATATACTTGGCCCCAGTATTTGTTTAATACTTATTTTATCGACACAGGGAAGTCAAAAGGCAACGTCTACCTCGGTGGTATTTGAACTCAGAATGTATATAAAAAAAAGAATAATAATATAGCTAGATACTGTAAGGAATTTTGTTCAGCACTCTGATACTATGGCTACTACTACGACTACTATTATGACTACTACTATGACTACTATTACGACTACTACTACTACTACTACTGCTACATATAGTCATCATCCTTTTTAGACCTGAAATTTTGGAGGAAGAGAGTAGTCAATTGCATCAGTCCTAGTAATCAACTGGTATTTATTTTATTGACCCCGAAAGGATGAAGGATAAAGTCGACCTCAGCAAGAATTGAACTCTGGATGTAAAGATGGACAAAATACTCCTAAGCATTTTGTCTGGCATGCTAACAATTCTGCCTGCTTGCTGCCTTGATAATAATCATAATAATAATAATAATAATGGTTTTAAAATTTGGTACGAGGCCAGCAATTTCAGGGAGAGGGTAAGTCAATTACATCGGGCCCTGGCGTTCAACTGGTACTTACTTTATCAACCTTGAAAGGATGAAAGTCAAAGCTGACTCCAGTGAGATTTGAACTCGGAACATAAGCTGGCAGTAATGCTTTGTGAGTGAAACTGGCATTTCATTTTCTAGACCCTTAGAGGGATAAAAAGTGGAATTCTTGTATAAGCACCCCATACAACCTCTCATAACTTGTTTATTTTTTGGAATTTTCAGAAATTTTTTTAGGATTTGTGTTTTACTCTTGGTAATTCATACAATTTAAAAAAGAAAAAATTAAAAAATTTTTTCAGATTAAAAAAAAGAATAAAAAAAAATTTTTTTGAATTTTTTTCTTTAAAATCGGAGTTTAAAATATGGACAGTTCTAATTTCTTTGCTTAAATTCCAGCAATGGACCATTAAATGTGTTTACAGGGAAAAAGATATTGAAAAACATAAATATATGTGACAAACAAATGAGGAAGATATCAGATGGTCGTGAGACTTGCTTGTTTTTGCAGTGGGATTTGAACGCATAATGAAAAGAATAGGGGAGAAAAACAAATAAAAACAGAAGCAGCAAAGCATTTTGTCTGAGACACTAACTATTCTATCAACCCACCATCCTATGGTTAAATATAAAAGTTAACTAGAATTTTAGCCTAAAATAACTTCACAGCAAGACTATGCATGTTAGCATTTATATAACAGATTAAGCCATAAGCTGTATGGTGAAACACATAATTAATCTCCATCAGTTATCATTAAAGCATTGCTATGGAATGTATATAACGTAACAGAATGTTTATAACTAAATCTGTTATACCAAGCCTAAGGAGATTCTAATGAGAATCAACACTATCATAGTCTTGTCTTTTGATGTGTGCTTTCATTAACAATCACGTTAGAGAGTAATGATAATAGAACATTCGTATAATAGAAGTCATAATGGTGCTCTAATTACCTTGTAGTTTGTGATAGTCATTATAATTATTAGTTAGAGGTAAATCTGAAGATGATATAGTATATATTCGTAGTTTGTTTCTGTCTTTGTGGGTGTTGCTGTATAAGAGTCTATTCATACACATTAAAGAACTGTATTCATATGAAGATATCAAATTTTTTTTACTTGTTTTAGTCATTCGATTGTGGCCATGCTGGGGCCCACTGTATGTATATGGTGGTTGTCTACTCCTTACACAGAGTTTGACCACCAAGCATTGCCAGTGAATTTGATGTGGATGCCTTACAGTAGAAGACACTTGACCAAATTGCTGTACAGTGGGGCTGAACCCAAAACCACGGGGCTGCAAAGTTACCAAAGTGAGCTTCTTAACCACGCAGTCATTCCTGTGCGTATTTGAGGAATATTTATTTTGGCTGTTGTTTCTAGCAGGTCGAATAGCCACATAGAGGTGCACGTCTTCATTGACTTATAACAGACTATGTAGATACTGTGTGTGAGAAAGCGTTGTCAGTTTGAGAGCGGTTGGTTTGAATACTGTCAATGGTCTCTGTCAAGCATTGATGCAAAATATAATGTGTAAAAATATCGGAAGACGAACAAAAGATGGCACTGTTCTAAGAGGAAGAGAAAACAAATAGAATGAAACAAAACAAAGCAAAAAAAAAATACAAGTAAATCAAAGACAAGTTAGCATGTGTATGAGCAGACGATGTTGCAGAAACTGGTAAAACGCCACAGACCCACAAATACATCCACAAATACAAGCACACATATACATACATAAACACACACACACAGAGAAACTCACCCACACTCACAAACAGACCCACATACACACACACAGACCTCCCCCACACACAGGCCCACGCGCACACAGATGGGCCCACACACACACACATCCACTCACCCACACACACACACATCCACTCACCCACACACACAGACCCCCCACACCCCCACATACATGGACCCACATACACACAAGGACCCACACACATGCATACAGATGCACACACACACACACACACTTCATAAACGCGCGCACACTTCATAAACATGTGCACACACTTCATAAAGACACACTTCATAAACACACACACACATACTTCATAAACACACACACTTCATAAACACACGCACACACACATGGATGCACACATAACATACATACACTCATACAATTAAACACACACACACATACACCAAAACACTAAAAAAAAAAAAAAAGCTAGGATTTAAAAATGTTCTTTTGTGTAAGAACAGACATTACATTCAGACTATAAAATTATTAGAAACGGAAACAGTCTTAGAATAGGAAACTTAGTTAACTTGTTAAATCAATAGAAAGAAAAAGAAAAAAAAAAAGGTTTTTTTTGTATGTTTTTTATTTTCTGTCCAACAAAAAGGTTTTGTTTGGACTTAGAAGAAATTTAGCCATACTTGAGGACAGAGATAGAAATAGAATATGATGCAATGATTCTAGCA
>NC_068995.1:11026444-11032403 GCF_001194135.2 Octopus bimaculoides
TATATATATATATATATATATATATATATATATATATGTATAAATATGATGTTATATGATTGTGTGTCTTTGTTCTTTATGTTTGTATCTCACTGCTGTTTGATAACCAACCCATGTTGTTTTGTTTACATTCTTGTAACTTCACAGCTTAGCAAAAGAGGCCAATAAAATAAGTACTAAACTTTATAAACAAAATAAATTCTGGGGTCAAGTTGTTCGACTAAAACACCTCAAGGCAGTGCTCCAGCATGGCTGCAGTCCTATGACTGAAACAAGCAAAAAGTAAAAGACAAATGGACAAAGACTAGCTGATCTCTTGGCTGGCGTGACTTTGATCATAAGAGGTCTGCTGGATCATGGCCGACCTAGGGTTAAACAACACCAGCAGCAGTGTATCCTAGTAGGATACTATCCATCCCCTGAAATTAAAATAACTCTTGCTAATAATAATACCTAATGTCTAATGAACAAAACATTCCTTCACTCTCTCATTTCTTTCTTTCATTTACCCTTCTTCCTTCTGGCTAATGCTTGCATAATTAATATACATTATTTGCTCCACGAATTCACAAATTATTGTTTTCATTTATTTATTTGATATTTATTTATTTATTTATTGCGGAACAGATAAGTAAGTCTTGAAAATAAGTGAGCTCATTCATAACGAGACTTTTTACAGCTTATTAGAAAGAAGCCTTTTGTTGATTTTGATGTCCTTCAAATGTTTATTAAGTAGTCTCCTCTTCATTAATTGGTTTGTTTTATATGTAACAACTACTTTCCTTTTTTTTTTCTTTCTCTGTTTGTTTTTTCTTCTTTTCGAAGATCCTGTTCCAGTTACTTCATATAAAAACATGAATCAGGTGGGCGTAGTTGTGTGGCTAAGAAGTTTGTTTCGCAGTCATGAAGTTTCAGGTCCAATCCCATTGTGAGGCACAGGGGTCGAATAAGCGTATATTCGCACAGAATTTAAATGGCTTGATGCTCTTCCATTTGCCCTTCTGGATGCTAACCCCAACCCTTGCCTATGAAAGGAGAATCTGGGAGGTTTTTGTTGAAGGCTACCAGAATGCAATCCCTCACACTCAAGTATGGTGTTTTGTGAGGAAAGAACAAAGAAAGCACAACAGGATTTAGGAGTAGTTGTATGCTGTCAACTTAATGTGACATTCCCATGAAAAGGAACAATACTACTGTTGTTTAGACCTAAGCAGCTGCACCACTTCCTGTCGGCCTTGACACATTTACTGTGTCCTTATGCTTACAAGGGGGAGACAAGCACCTCCACCCAGCTAAGCTCTGCATCCAGGGACATGTTTCTGAGTCTTTGCTCGTCATCAGTCTGGAGTAGCATGACCTGCTAGTCGACTTAATGTCAATATGCTGTCAACTTAATGTGACAGTCCCATGAAGGGAACAATACTACTGTTGTTTAGACCTAGGAAGCATACAATTACTTCAACGTATCACTACTGCATAAATCTCTCTGAGATACATACAAGCCAACCACAAACAAAGTTGCAGTTACTGCTAGAAATAGTAGCCAAAAATCACTCATCAAAAGGCTAAATATCCTCCACACTTTTAGGGAAACCTTGGAATAATGTGTCTAGTTCAAAAAAATGACTGGGTGATCTTAGCTAGAACATTTTTCATCATAGATCTACTAGGTCATGGTTGACCTAGGGCTAAACAATAGCAATAATCTGTTCAATGACCACCACCACCAATAACAATATTTCCATGGTGATTCTATCATCACTAACACAGCAAGTGTAGTGAAGTCTATGATTTGCTGATGTGATGATAAGTCTGGAACATGTCTTGAGTTGTCTCTCTTAGTTATATAAAATAATCCTGTCTACTATTGGCAAAAGGCCTGAAATTTTGGGGGAGAGGGAGCCAGTTGACTACGTTGATCTCAGTACATGACTGGTACTTTATTTTATCAATTCCTAAAGGATGAAAGGCAAAGTCAACCTCAGTGGAATGTGAACCCAGAACATAATGATATACAAAATATCTCTAAGTTTTTTATTTGGCATACCAACGATTCTACCGGCTCACTGCCCTAATAATAATAAGGATAATCATAATAACAATGGTTTCAAATTTTAGCACAAGGCCAGAAATTTTAGGGATGAGGTAAGTCAATTACTTCTTTATTGCCCACAAGGGGCTAAACATAGAGGGGACAAATAAGGACAGACAAAGGGATTAAGTCAATTACACCGACCCCAGTGCGTAACTGGTACTTAATTTATCGACCCTGAAAGGATGAAAGGCAAAGTCGACCTCGGCGGAATTTGAACTAAGAACGTAACGGCAGACAAAATACCGCTAAGCATTCCGCCCGGCATGCTAACGTTTCTGCCAGCTCGGCGCCTCTTACATCGACCACAGTGCTCCACTGGTACTTATTTTACCAACCTCAAAAGGATGAAAAACTGTTAACCTTGGCAGAATTAGATCTTAGTAACTAAAGATGGACAAAATGCTTAGCAGCATTTTTGTCTGGCATAATTACTAATTACTGTATTTAAGAAAGTGAGCTGACAGAATCGTTAGCATTCTGACCAAAAATTCTTATCAGCATTTCGTCGTTTGTCTTGACGTTCTGAATACAAATTCTGCCAAGGTTGACTTTGTTTTCCATCTTTTCGGGGTCAAATTTTAGCACAAGACCAGCAGGTCTGGAGAAGCGGGTAAGTCAAGTGCATCGACCCCAATGTTCAATTGGTACTTAATTCATCAAACCTGAAAGGATTAAAGGTAAAGTCAACCTTAGCAGCATTTGAACTCACAACATAAGGATGGATGAAATACTGCTAAGCATTTTGCCTGGCGTGCTAACGATCCTTTTCTACTCCATGTACAAGGGGAGGGCCAGTTGATTAGATCAACCCCAGTATGTAGCCGGTAATTAATTTATCAACCCCGAAAGAATGAAAAGCAAAGTCGACCTCGGTGGATTTTTGAACTTCTAATGTAGACAGATGAAATACCGGTCAACATTTTGCTCAGCATGCTAACGATTCTGCCAGCTGATATAATAATGAATAATTACTATTATCATACTTGTGTTTGTTTTGTTATTAAGACTGGGAAAATTCAACGTTTGTTCATAAAAATATTTTGGACATCGCGCAGGAGTGACTATGTGGTAAGAAGCTTGTTTCCCAACCACATGGTTCCAGGTTCAGTCCTACTGCATGACACCTTGGGCAAGTGTCTTCTACTATAGCTTCAGGCTGACCAAAGCCTTGTGAGTGGATATGGTAAATAGAAACTGAAAGAAACCCATCATACCTATCTATCTATCTATCTATATATATATACACACAAATACATACATACATACATATATATATATATATATATATATATATATATATATATATATATATATATATATATATGTATGTATGTATTTGTGTGTCTGTTTGTCTTCCCACCATCTCTTGACAACCGATGTTGGTTTGTTTACGTCCCTGTAACTTAGTGGTTCAGCAAAAGTGTTAAGACTAGGCTTACAAAGAATAAGTCTCGGGGTTGATTTGTTTGACTAACGGTGTTGCTCCAGCATGGCTGCAGTCAAATGACTGAAACAGGGAAAAAGAACAAAAGATTAAAAAAATGGGTTTTCAGCCCCTAAGCAAATTTTGTTCTCTCACTTATCCTTTTACAACACACTGAGGAAACCTTGGGTCTGTTTGTTGACATGCTGGTTCCCACACTGCACTGTACCGCTATGAGCAATTATTTTATCAACCCTCAGAACTATAAAAGGTAAAATTGTTCTCGGCAGGATATGAACTCGGAATGAAATGAATCTAGTTAAATATCACCAGATGCTTTGTCCAGTGGTCTATTCATCATCATCATCATCATCATCGTTTAACGTCCGCTTTCCATGCTAGCATGGGTTGGACGATTTGACTGAGGACTGGTGAACTGGATGGCAACACCAGGCTCCAGTCTGATTGAACCTACTAATCTATCACCCTTAATTAAAATAATTCTAGTCAATGATGACTAATTAATATTATCTTTTCCACCCACATAATTATTTCTAATTAGCTTTTAATTGCTCTCTACATTAAATATGTCAATATTATCCAAATGAATTACATTATACAAGGCCTGGAATTTGGGCAAATGTGACAGTAAGAATGCGTTTATTACAGATGAAGCGTATGTATTTGTGTTGTTGTTTAGCCCCAGGTCAACCATAATTGAGTAGAGCTTTGATCAAAGGCATTCCAGCCAAAACCATTCTGCTTTTTAAAGAATTTTTAACCCTTTCCATGTGAAACTGTCTGGAATTATCTTTGATTCTTTGTAACAAATTCCTTGCTTTATCTCTTCTATCTTTCACTTGTTTCAGCCATTGGACTGTGGCAATGCTGGAGTACTACTTTAAAGGGTATAGACAAAAACAATACTTGTTATTTAAGTCTAGTACTACTTAATCTGTTGTGTTGTGTTCTTGAGCAAGACACTTTGTTTCATGTTGTTCCAGTTTACTCAGCTGTAGAAATGAGTTGCAATGTCACTGGTGCCAAGCTGTATCAGTCTTCGCCTTTCCCTTGGACAACATCGGTGGCATGGAGAGGAGAAGGTGGTATGCATGGGTGACTGCTGGTCTTCCATGAACAACCTTGCCCGTTGGAGTATGGAGCTCATAATCACGAGGTAGTGAGTTTGATTCTCAGACCAGGCTGTGTGTTGTGTTCTTAAAGAGTTTTGAGGGACATTGAGCTGCATTGCGAATTGTATTGTGGAGTTTGCAACATAGCTTCAGGTTTGAAGAAAGAAAAAGAAAGCGAGGTTGAACAAGACAGTACTCTCCTTTTGTGAATTTGTCAAAAGATGGGTAACAAGCAGAAACAGTAAGAGTGGAAGGAACTACGCTAAGCCTGTTCCTGTAGGCTCTGCCCTCAATGGTCACAGTGGTCTTCTGTCTGGGGTGTTCTCTGATGGGTTCTAGCTGGAGTTCCTTTGGTATCAAAAGGACCATATTCACCAGGTATTCAGACATCTGTATGCTATGTGTATTCATTTTTATATCATTCCAACTTTTCTCCTTCTTTCTTATGTAACCTTCTCACACCAACACTATATGTAACCTCTCTTTGTAATGTCACCATCATATGCCCCTCTGGCAAATACACCGTCACCATCATCATTATTAAAAGAAATCGTTATTTTATTATCATTGTCATCATTGATATTATTATTATTATCAACACCACCATCATCATTATTGTCGCCGTCACCATCATCATTATTATTGTCATTATTATCATTATTATTGGGAGGAAATTCTATTTCTACATTTCCTGTAGTTTTGAAATCTTTAAAATAAAATTTCTAACAAAATGTTTGTTTGAAAATAATAGATGCTTGCCTCATGAATCATTTTCTTCAACAGAAATACTGTTACCATTCCGATCAATGTGCGTATGTTTATTTTATATGTCTATTTCCATGACTACTTCTCAAAAGAAGTCTCCAGCAGCTGCTTTTCCACAAAACAATATATACTTATAACATAAGAACATTTCTCACTTTGTCATTTGATAAGCATGAGCTCATTTTGCTAAAACCATTTTGTCTTTCTTGTTTCAATGAAACTCTGTATACATACACACAATCATTGAAACCAATAACATATATACATACATACACACACATACATATATTCTTTTTTTCTTTTATTTGTTTCAGTCATTTTGTGGCCATGCTGGAGCACCGCCTTTAGTCAAGCAAATCCACCCCAGGACCTATTCTTTGTAAGCCTAGTACTTATTCTATCAGTATCTCTTGCCAAACCACTAAGTGACGGGGCCGTAAATACACCAGCATCAGTTGTCAAGCAATGTTGGTGGTGGGGGGTACAAACACACACATAAACATAAACATACATTATACATACATATATATATATATATATATA
>NC_068995.1:11033106-11033822 GCF_001194135.2 Octopus bimaculoides
TATATATATATATATATATCAGTCCACTGTGTGGGTGATTGGTGTTAGGAAGGGCATCCAACCATAAAAAAAGCATGCCAAAATGGACACTGAAGCCTGGTGCAGTCTTCTGTGTAGCCAGCTCCTGTCAAACCATCCAACACATGCCAGTACAGAGAGTGGACATTAAATGATGATGATATCATTTAATGTAGACTATTAAAATAAGAGCTACTAGTAGTTTCATGCCATTGAGACAGTAGCTCTTATTTTAATAAAGTCTACATTAAAAGACATTTATCTCTTACTAGATGGAATATTTATTTTGTTGTTCTTCCCTTAGTAGAATGTGTGTTTGTGTGTATGTGTGCGCATATATATATATATATATATATATATATACATGTATGTATTCATATTGAATTTATATGCATATATGTGTGTGTGTGTTTTTTTCATCTCACTAGATTTCAAATGTGAGAGACCCAACTGTAATTATATCTGGTATGCAAAACACTTCATTGCAGTATGTATATACATATATATATATATATATAATGTAGATCAAAACTGTCACAAAAGCATGTTTGAATTCCTTTTTGATATATGATCAGATGTAAATCACCAAAAAAAAAAAAAGAAATTCAGGTACAGCATATATACTTAATCTACAAACTTAAAGATTAACCAATATATATATATAAATATACATACATATATATATATATATATATATA
>NC_068995.1:11034348-11049065 GCF_001194135.2 Octopus bimaculoides
ATATATATATATATATATATATATATATATATAACGACATACCCTAAAAACATTGAGGTATATTAGTGTTCTTTGAGGAGAGAAAACTAATTCAGTTTCTTCTGATTCAATGAGGCTTCTTCAAGGAATGGAAAACACACTTTCTTTGGTAATCATCATCATCATCGTTATCATCGTCATCATCATCATTACCAGTATAATAGGCTCAACATATATTGGGCCTATTTTTACCTTGTTGTTTTTGATGATGATAATAATAATAATAATAATCATCATTTCTTTATTACCCACAAGGGGCTAAATATAGAGGGGACAAACAAGGACAGACAAAGGGATTAAGTCGATTACATCGATCCCAGTGCGTTACTGGTACTTAATTTATAGACCCCGAAAGGATTAAAGGCAAAGTCGACCTCGTCGAAATTTGAACTCAGGACGGTAATGGCAGACGAAATACCGCTAAGCATTTCGCCTGGCCTGCTAATGTTTCTGCCAGCCCGCCGCCTTTGCCTGCCCGCAGCCCTAATAATAATAATAATAATAATGATAATAACAATAATAATAATAATGCTTTCAAATTTTGGCACAAGGCCAGCAAGTTCAGTGAAGGGGATAAGTTGATTATATTGACCCCAGTGCTTAACTGGTACTTTATTTCAACAACCCTGTAAAGTTGGAAGGCAAAGTTGAACTTGGTAGAGCTGGAACTGTTAAGCATTTTGCTCAGCATGCCAATGATTATGCCAGCTTGAATCCTTTCTGCTATAGGCACAAGGCCTGCAATTATAGGGGAGGGAGTCAGTTGATCACATCGACCCCAGTACTTGACTGGTACTTAATTTATCGACCTCCAAATGGGTGAAAGGCAAAGTCAACCTTGGTGGAATTTGAACTCAGAACATAAATATGGTCAAAATATCGCCAAGCATTTTGGTTGGTGTGGTAATGATTCTTCCAGCTCACCACCTAAATGATGATGATAAGTTGAAAGAACTGACCAGCTGTAAACACAATATACTTCTTTCTTCTTTCACCTTTCCTTCTCTTTCCCATTGACACTCCTTTCAGATACACAGGCACACACATACACGCACACACACACATCTTTATATTGCTTTTCTTTTCTAGACACAAGGCCCGAAATTTTTTGGGGAAAGGGGCCAGTCTATTAGATCGACCCCAGTACACAACTGGTACTTAATTTATTGACCCCGAAAGGATGACAGGCAAAGTCTACCT
This sequence comes from Octopus bimaculoides, assembly GCF_001194135.2. Taxonomy (NCBI): domain Eukaryota; kingdom Metazoa; phylum Mollusca; class Cephalopoda; order Octopoda; family Octopodidae; genus Octopus; species Octopus bimaculoides. Next base: position 11,035,588 of record NC_068995.1, read on the forward strand.
CGACAGAATTTGAACTCAGAATGAAAAGACAGATGAAATACCGCTAAACATTTTGCCTGGTGGGATAACGTTTCTTATTTCTTTATTGCCTACAAGGGGCTAAACATAGAGGGGACAAACAAGGACAGAAAAAGGGATTAAGTCGATTACATTGACCCCAGTGCATAACTGGTACTTAATTTATCGACCCCGAAAGGATGAAAGGCAAAGTTGACCTCAGCAGAATTTGAACTCAGAATGTAAAGACAGACGAAATACCGCTAAGCATTTCGCCGCTGGCATGATGACGTTTCTGCCAGCTCACCACCTTACGGCTATCAATAGTCATCACTGTCATAGAATGTATCATTCATTTCCCATATTTTACCCACCTCATCCCCCTCCAAACATTTTGGGTCATGGTAAAATATTATCTTGATTGGAAACAATTGGGGGTTGGTAACTTGAAGGGCATCTGTCCATAGAAAAATTTGCCTCAGTAAACTTCATCTGACCTACCCAAGCAAGCATGGATAACGGGACATTAAAACGAGGAGATTATGATGATGTTCATGATAATGATGATGATATTCAATATTCTGGTTTAATCACATCAGTGTAGAATGCCTTCGATTGGGATTGAAACCTCTTCACTTCCATCATGAAACAGCATTGTAGAAACATTAAACCTTGAATACACAATGGCGTTATTTGGTATTAATCTCACTGAAAACTGTGCTCAAAGTCAGAATTGCACAAATGCTTATCTTTTTGGTTTTTCTCTTCGCATCTTAACGATGAAGAGGTTAGCAGTAAGAAAGAAATGGCTAAAGCACCTGTTCACAGAACAGAATTCATTTTAATTTACGTCAACAAAAGTAAACGATGTGTGCGTATGTCTTCATACATGTGTGTGTGTGTGTGTGTGTGTGTGTGTGTGTGTGTGTGTGTGTGTGTGTGTGTGTGTGTGTGTGTGTGTGTGCAGATGAATACGAACACAATTTTCATACATGCATCTTCTGGTCAACTATATATAGATACTTTCATATAACAGATCACATTATATAATATACAGAATATACACCTGTATGTATGTTATATATATATGTGTGTGTGTGTATATATGTGTGTGTGTATATATGTGTGTGTGTATATATATATATATATATATATATATGTTATACACATATGCTCCATATGTTGTAGCTAGTTACTATATGAAGTACAGTGATAGATTAATTGCTATGCTGGAAGCCAAATGGATAATAATAATAATAATAATCTACATAGAGCTTTAACTCATACACTAGCAGTCATACATCTAACTGTACACACAAGATATATAAGTGGTGCTTCAACATGGCTGCAGTCAAATGACTGAAACAAGTAAATGAATATATAAAAGTTAGCATGAGGTGGGAGGATGCGGAAACAGTTGTTTTTCTGTTATTTGGTGCCTTCTGGCGATTGTATATCAGGGATCTAGCTCCTATTTCTAAACAGGGCGATATATTTGAAGTGCCAAAGGACTATGTTATATACCAGCATTATGCTCTGGTATTGTTTCTAATGCTGTATGCCTTTCCTAATGTTAACCACTGTGGAGGTATGTATATCAGGAAGTGATAAAGAGCCCATACTACAGCACTGGATTCTTGTAAATAACATCTGCAGAAATATTCTCTTCGTGGATGGTATATGAGAAATGATATAGCGTAAGTCTTCAATGAACAATTTTATCATTTTTAACACTGGATCCAGTTGAACGCTGAAAAATATATAAAACTGCTTGTTGGTCAGTCAGTAGGGTGAAATATTTTACTCGTAAAAATGTTACCAAGTATGTAGGCTTTTGGTAGTACCTAATTTTTTCTCAATAACAGGACATACTTCATTGTTATTGAATGAGTGTGAAAATTAAGCTGCTTGTTATCCCTTTTGAGAGAGAGAGGTCACTAAAGCCACACATCAGCTAAATCAGTCTCTAATTCAAGTAATCAGTTACGATTGATGATGTGCAACACAAAATCAGCAATTATTTACTTCAAGTGTTCAAAAGCCACAATCACTTTAGTTGATAAGGGGAAGAAAGATGAATCAAGCGGAGGCCATATTATATCAGAATATCTTGGAATCCATCCTGCATAATAAGTGAATAATCCAATAATCTTGGACAAGGCTCTTAGAATCTGAAGGAGCTTTAAGATTCAGTAACGATTCCTTGTTGGTGAGGATCAAGAGAAAGCAAGTCTTTGGCAATCTGATATCCCAAGAATACGATGCTAAATTTCCCATACACACACTAATCATTATTCCGAGGAAGTCCACAATTCTTAACATGTTGGGAATCGCTGTAGATTCTTGTCATGTTCAGTAATGTTTCTTTTGAAGATAAAACTGTCACCAAGATAACAAACACCACGTAGTTTATTACTGGTTATAAAATCACTTGTTGCATTCTGGTAAAACATGACTGCATTCAACAAAACTAAGACCAATCTTAAGTATTCAAAGAACCTGATATTGGCCTCAAAGGTATTGAGGTTTTCTTTTGTTTCAAGAGAGATTTAATCTTTTATCTTTTACTTGTTTCAGTCATTGGGCTGCAGCCATGCTGGGGCACTGCCTTGAAAAGTTTTTAGTCAAATGAATTGACCCCCATATTTTTTTTTTTGTTTAAGCTTGGTATTTACTCTATTGCTCTCTTTTGCTGAACTGCTAAGGCTTTGGGATGTAAACACACCTACACTAATTACCAAGCAGTGGTGGGGTACACACACACACACACACACACACACACACACACACAATGGGTTTCTTTCAGTTTCTGTTGATCAAATCCACTCACAGGGCTTTGATCAGCCTGAGGATATAGTAAATGACACTTGCCCAAGTGGACTGAACACAGAACCATGTATTTGGGAAGCAAGCTTCTTACCACATAGCCACGCTTGTGCATGAATAGTAAATGTTTATTCACTCACAGAATCGTTATCATGTCAAACACAAATGCTTTGTGGCATTTGTTCCAGCTTTGCATTTTTGAGTTCAAATCCTGCTGAAGTCGACTTTGCCTTCCATCCTCTCAGAGTTGATAAAATAAGTACCAGTTGAGCACAGGGGTGAGTGTAATTGACTAACCCACTTCCTCTAGAAATTTCCGGCTTTGTGTCAAAATCTGAAACCATTTTTCTATTGGTTAAAGTTCTGAAATGAAGTTCTAACTTATTAAATATAAAGGTGAGTGGAATCTTGGACAAGTTCCTTGATGTTAGGCATCAAATAAATAATTAGCTTTGCATAATAATTAATGGTTCTGATATAACCATTCTTTGTAGTGATAATTTGATTATAGTGATAATTTGATTTTCATTAGGGAGAGTTGAAGGATTTGATAATCCCACCCTTGAATAAATTTTCAACTTCGGGTTTTAAAAGGGGTTTATCTTCTGACGTATCTTTCCTGGAGAGAGTAACAATCAGCTTTATTCCTTTATGGGAAAAGAAAAGGGAGCTCAATTCAGCATGGGTAATGAATTGTTGCATAATCCAAGAATTTGGTTTATTCCATGAAATTCAAAAAGTTATTCTATGAAATTCAAAAATTACAGGGATATAAACACACTGCCACATGACAACTGGCGTTGATGTGTTTACATTCTAGTAATTTAGCTGTTTGGGAAAAGAGAGAGATAAAATAAGTACAAGGCTTTTACAAAAGAATAATAAGTGCTGGGGTTCATTTCTTTGACTAAAATTCTTCAAGGTTGTGCTCCAGCATGGCTGCAGTCTAATGAGGGAAACAAGTAAAAGATAAAAAAATGATAATGACAGGCCTTGATTATTTATTGGAAACTCTTGTAAACCCTCAAACTCTTTTCTCTTCAACATGACCATAAATGTTACATCATTTAGAAGGAAGAAGGAAGGGGCCCCCTCTTTCAGTTATGAATGACCATGGAATTGCACCTATAAAGTTCCCTTCTGAGGCACAAGTCCAGGCAAGGTTGTTTATAAAAGACCAGCAGTCGCCCATGCATACCAGCCTCCCTTCTCCATGCCACCGATGTTATCCAAATGCTGATACTTATTCTTTGTAAGCCTATCGGTCTCCTTTGCCGAACAGCTAAGTTACAGGGACGTAAACACACCAGCATTGGTTGTCAAGCGATGTTGGGGGCACAAACACAGACACACAAATACACACACACACACACACATACATACATACATATATACGACGGGCTTCTTTCAGCTTCCGTCTACCAAATGCACTCACAAAGTTTTGGTCAGCCCGAAGCCATAGTAGAAGATACTTGCCTAAGGTGTCATGCAGTGGGACTGAACCCGGACCCATGTGGTTGGTAAGCAAGCTACTTACCACACAGCCACTCCTGCGCATATATATATAAATATATATATATATATACACACACATATATATATATATACACATATATATATGTTCATATGTTTATATATATATGTGTGTGTGTGTATTAATGTTTATATATATATATATTTATAAAAATGTATAATATGAAAAAAAGTAAGACCAGTAATTTAATCCATAAACATGGCTCCGATTTCAGATGAATTTAAAGAACAAGTATATACATGATACATTAAAATATATATAAATACATAGACATTTTTAAAAAATCTATAAATAAATAAATAAATATATGAAACATATTTATATATAAGATAATGGATTTAAAAAAAAATTTCCGATGTAGACATAAATATATTAAAACATACATGTGTATGTAAATATACTGAAGAAGTCTGATGAACGTCTTATGTCCATATATATATATATATAATATATATATATATATATATATATATATATATAAATTAAGAAATGGAGTTTCTACCTTTAAAAAGGTGTTACGCCCATTTTACTTGTGCTATCTTTTGCTGCCCTGGTAACTGTTTATCTATTTTTTCCGTGTTAATTGTAAACAAGGGAAAAATACACACATCTATATCTATATAGATCGCTGACCACTACACACATTTTTTTCTCTCCTTGTTTCTTTCCATGTTCCTTTCTGTAGAAGAGCGTAGGCTCGAAACGTTACAGACTCTCAATTCCCGAGCGTTATACTAATACATCTATTTGTTTTCTACACCACCTGTCTTCGTCTGTTGTTTTTTTTGTGAATTCTCCCTATATATATATATATGACAGGGTTCTAAATAGCTTCCATCTCTGAAATTCACTCACAAGACTTTGGATTATCCAGGGTTAGATTCAAAGGCAGTTGCTAGAAGTGCTGCATGGTAGAACTGAACCCGAGACATGAGTAGGAAGTAGTGTATCTATGATCATAAGCCTGTTGTAATAGTCTCTATGACATAGATGCAATCAAGGTATAAATGGGAGAGTCTCTACTGCAATATTTAGATCAGGAGATAATTAGCATTATCATCTCTAATGCATTAAGATTAAAAGTTGACTGTGATAGATTCAACTGCATTATTGAAATCAAGAGAGTTGCCTTACTGTCTTAATGTCAATTGTAGAAGGAACTGGATGTTTTAGAGTTGACATTTTTTTTCTTTTTTTTTTTTGTAAGACATGATGTGGTCTCTGTTTTTCAAATGTAAGCTGGTCTTATTATCAAAAGACAGCATGATACCAGATAACCGAATCCTGGCTGTTCAAAAATGTCTATGTTGTCTGTTGGATGAGTCAGATGTATAAAGTAGTCTCAGTTGTTTCATAACAGCTGCCTCATATACAGACATTGTTATATTCTTCAGGAGGTGGTTGTTGTTGCAAAGGCCAACCAATATCCTCTCAGGAGGAGGTAGTTGTTTATGATCGGTCACCATGTTATATTTTGCTGACCAGTGACTATTTATGGAATATGTCAATGCTACTTTTAAAAGCTGTTGTTAGGAATTGGCTGAATGTTTTATAGTAGCCATGTTATGAATGACAATAGGATGGTCGCCTTTCTGTTATTAATAACAGTAGGTATGCATTATTGTAGATACATTCTTCATGTTTATTGGTAACAAGAGCTGAATGTGAGGAGTAGCCTCCATGATGTTGCTAACAAGTACAGAGTGTTAGAATTGAAGTCTCCATGTTAACTATGTACAGCAGTTGATTGTTATATATATATATACAGGGTTGGCCAAAAGTCACCCGACAGTAAATCAAAATTCCATAAATACTTAATAATCAATTTTATTTATTCATTCCAATTATGGATGTTTAATAATTGAATGCTGTGAGTTAAAAATCATCTTTTTTTTTTTCAACATTTACTCTTTTACTTGTTTCAGTCATTTGACTGCAGCCATGCTGGAGCACCGCCCTTAGTCGAGCAAATCGACCCCAGGACTTATTCTTTGTAAGCCTAGTACTTATTCTATCGGTCTCTTTTTGCCGAACCACTAAGTTACGGGGATGTAAACACACTAGCATCGGTTGTCGAGCGATGTTGGGGGGACAAATACAGACACACAAACATATACACACACATACATATATATACATATATACGACGGGCTTCTTTCAGTTTCCGTCTACCAAATCCACTCACAAGGCTTTGGTCAGCCCGAGGCTATAATAGAAGACACTTGCCCAAGGTGGCACGCAGTGGGACTGAACCCGGAACCATGTGGTTGGTAAGCAAGCTACTTACCACACAGCCATTCCTGCACTTATTTGTTAGTAAAGTCTCTTATAAAATAACTTTTTGCTTTAATCTTGGAATTAAATGGGTTTTGATTTACTGTCAGGTGACTTTTGGTCAACCCTGTACATTTATGCAGCCTTTATCTTATTGATAATGTCAATGGGTTGATGTAGCTAAGTTAATCAGTATGATGTATAAATCAGGGATTTTTTATTATAAATGGTGTACATGTGATCTTCAGCACACACGACAAGGTATTATAGAAAAGAAAAAATAAAGCACAGTATTAAGCCCTCAGCACACTTTGTAAAGCAGTTGGCATTAGGAAGGGCATCCAGTTGTAGAAACCATGCCAGATCAGACTGGAGTCTGGTGCAGTCCCCGAGCTTTCCAGCTCTGGTCAAACCATTCAGACCCATGCCAGCATGGACAACAGATATTAAATGATGATGATACAAACTAGTTGGTTTTTGTATTGTCATTTTCCTGTCTTTGAGAAGATGGAAGTTGTAATTCCAAATTATGCTAGTTATCAGCAGTTACATGTGACAAATAAACTCAATACAATTGGTAATATGAGTTCCAAGTATTATACAGTCGCATTGTTATGATTAGTTAACAGAAGTAAATCAGTTGATAGGTGTTAATTAGTATATTACTGTTAATGAGATCTGAATAATAATGGTAGTCTCTGTGATATTACAGTTCTATATTTAAGAGATGCAATAAAATAATCCTTTCTGCTAAAGTCACAAGAGCTGAAATTTTGAAGGAGGGGACTAGTCGATTACATCGACCCCAGTCCATAACTGGTACTTATTCTATCGACCCGATTGGATGAAAGATAAAGTGAACCCTGGTGGCATTCAAACTCAGAAGAAATGCTACAAAGCATTTTTTCTTAGCATGGGAATGGTTCTGCTAGTTATCCTCCTGCTCCAGGTATAATATTAAAAGCTGTAATCTGGCCAATCATTGAATCTCTCTGGACTGTCATTGAAATCATTACAGCCCAGTCACTCACTAATTAGATAAAGGGCATTAATTAATATTGCAAGACACACAGTCTGGATAAATGATATTAGAACAACTTTGATCAAGGTCAGCCAACATGTGACGGGGTTGATCTCTACTAAAACAACAACTACAACAAGCTGTAGTGTTGTTAGTAGTGTTAGTAGTAAGGGGAGAGGCCCGTTAGTGGTATTAGTAGGGACGTTAGTGGTGTTAGGGATATTACAGTTTGCAAGGTGTTGCCAGGTCACTTGGATCGGCCAGGCTGTCTGGTGCTGAGTTGACTCTGCTGGTCACAACATTTGGTCCTTTCCCCTCATGCTCTTGCCATTCTCCCCCATGTTGTTTCAAATATCTTTCTTATATTCCTCTGAGTGGTCACTTCCGTTCATGCAGTGGTACCACTCGACAACTGGTGTTGCAATTAAAAGCAGTTGGATATTATATATATTTACACTTTGCAATATTTAACATGAACTAAGTGTTACAAATGCTACACATTGTATTAAACAGCAGTTGGCAGTTATATTAACATTCTTATTATACATAATAGGAACTAAGATATTACAAACTCATACCTTATTGCATTTTAATAGGAGAAGGACATTGTTAATTTACACATCGTTGTATCTAACAGGAGTTTGTTATATATAAATCTACACCATGTTATATTACACCTCATGAATTATTGATTTAGTATCAATATCTGTTCAAAGAGAATGATGATACTTTTTTTTTTTATCCTTTTCCAATATTTCTCTTTCCTTCCATCTCTCAGGATTTTATTTTGTATTAGATTTGTTATATTTAAACCCAGCATTGTTCTTTTATCTATTATCTTTCATTATCTCACTGCAAGATTGTTCTAATAGCTGCTACTGCTGTCTGTTATCTGAATATCACACCTTTGTATAATTGTTATTAATGTTTCTTTTAGCTGTGTTATCTCCTGTATCTTTTACATTTTTCTCTGTTATCTCTTTTTTTTTTTATATCACAATTACTTCATTGTTCTTATAACTACTATCTGTTATCTCCATATCAGCCCTTTATGTAACTGTTATCGATGTTTCTGTTATTTTATCTCCTCCTACCTATGGTTTCATCATTGCAATAACTGTTCTCTGTTATCATTTTATCTCTTCATTCATTCAAACAGATATTTTCTTTGCTGTTGTTCTTTTAGTCTAAATTATACCATTTTAAACATAATTTTGATTGGCTCACTTCACCCATTATATATATCTTGGAGCTAATTCACGGCAGCTTTCGTCCTAATTTTGGGACTGCCATGTTGGCTTGGCGATAACTATTAATTTCCAGTACCGCTGCCGTAGTCTCCTTTAGAGAGACTTAGAAATATTAATAACTCTATATATATATATATATATATATATAATGTAATAATACTTGGAACCTTCCCTGCATTGGATTTTGAGCCTACTGACCAACCATGGACTGCATGCCAGAGTATACTCTTGTGTGATATTATGTAAACAGTGAGTATGTTCAGTCTATATTTGTGGATGTACACTTACAACCATGCAGTGGGGAGTTCAATTCCCAGACCAGGCTGTGTGTTGAGTTCTTGAGCAAGATGCTTCATTTCACGTTGCTCCAGTTCACTCAGCTGTAGAAATGAGTTGCGACGTCACAGGTGCCAAGCTGCATCAGTCTATATATATATATATTTGACAGGCTTCTTTCAGTTTCCATCTACCAAATTCACTCACAAGAATTTGATCGGCCCAAGGCTATAGTAGAAGACACTTGCCACACTGTGGGACTGAACCTGGAACGGTGGGGTTCGGAAGCAAGCTGCTTACCACATAACCATACCACACACACACATGCAAGTATGTTTACACACACACACGCGCGCGTATGTATGTATGTATCTACATTTAACAGGTGTTAAATATCACATGTTTTACACAGTGTTGTGTTTAATAGGAATTGACAGTTATGAATTTACTCCTTGTCGTATTAAAGAGTTGGATATTATAAAATTTCTTGTATTTACCAAGAGTTTGGATGTTTAAATGTCACTACAATACTCAGGTTTATACTGAACAACGTATTGGATATTATATAAATCTACACCTTGTTATATTTCCCATAAAATATTGTTATAACATCAATATCTGTTCAAATGGTTTGGTCATGTTTTTCTCTTCCTATAATTCTCTTTCCTCTCGTTCCATCTCTCAGTATTTTATTATTGCAATTGTTATCTTTAAACACTTCATAGTACTTTTATCTGTTATCTTTTCATCTCATCCATCCAATGTTATTCTTACAGCTGCTGTCTGTTATCTACACATTAGTATCCTTTTATATCATTGTTAATGTTTTATCACATTGTACCTATAGTGTTATATCTATTGCTATAAACCCCTTTGCTGTCATCCTTTAAACCTGGTTTCTTTTAAACATATTTTATGTATTGTTGTTCTCTCACACAAAGCTATATTTATTCAAGATTTCAAGGCATTTCTCAAATGTACTGGAACACATCATTAGTGATTTTCCTGGAAACCATAGAAGAATAATTCTGGTTACTTCAACATCAGATATCTTTGTCCAGTTGACTCAGCTAGGGTTGATATTCATGGCTTGAATCTCAGCACCGGCAAGTCCAGTCATAAACCCTCTTTTTTTTTTATCCAAAGACATATAATAGCTTTCTTTGTGGCTTCTCATGTTGGGACATATGTTCATCCACTTGCTACAAAATTGTTTCCAAGCACCAGTTGGAGTCTTGCCGAACAAACATCAAACAAGCACCTGAAGCCCTCTTCAGTTGTCTTGCATCAAGCCTGCCAGCGTCTGCTTCTGAACCAAACTGCTCGAACATTTCCTTCCTGGCATTTAGCAAGCTTCCTTCACATGGATCTTCTCCATGTAATCTTCCCATGTAGGAGTCAGTCAGTTCTCACATGATCCTGTGCTTGGTAGGCTCTGAAACGATCGTGTCCGACCAGAATGTTGTTTATATGATACTCTCAAGGAACTTTCGATGTTTTTGCAGAATCCACTCTCATCTGCCTGTCTGGAGCTGTACAAAGGCTGGCATGGCCTTCTATGTGACAGTCAATGAGGCATTTCTCTATCTTTAAGAAAATGGGTAACGTGCCTTTTGGGTGTGATATCTACTGGAATGAACATCTATGAAGATCACCTCTGTAATCACCTGGGGTATTTGTTCTTGGTGCCAATAGCAGCTGCTGAAATGATTTGCTTCTAATACATACAGCACAGGAAAGAGTTTTACTCCTGCTTCATATATGAGTTTGGTGAGTTGGTGTTTTAGACAGCCCATTTCAAGAATCTGGTGCAGTATATATCAGTCTACCATAAATGCAACCAAGTGTTCTTCTGCTGCATTAAATATTCCCAGTATATTGACTGAGAATTGCCATATTACTTTTTCTGCTGAGCATTCCAAGTCAACTGCATATAAAGACATATCAGAAGGCTGCGTGTTCGAATCACGTCTGGGTCACCAGTTTTTTAGTGCGTCCTTTTGGGGTACTTATCACCAAGCAGTTCTTAGTGAAGCTCTATGGGTGGGGAATGAAAGATGTCTGCATTTTGGCTCTTTCTTGTCCTCATCTTCAGCGTCACATTTCTCTGCAAAGTGTGTTATGAGATTCTACCTCAAGTTGCTTCACAATTCAGCTAGTGACTGGTGTTCATCTTCATTGGTCTCTTACACTGCATCTTGAGAGTTTTTAAGAACAATGACAGATCCTTTCATGGGTATGAGACGTTTTGGTGCAGCCATTCTGGCGCCACTTATTTGGTTTTCACTGATTCGACGCTGACTTATTTGACATCAGATATTTTAATGCTTCTCTCATTCTCCACTTCTCTCTCTCCCTGTCTATGTGTCTGGGAAAATTTCCCTTAATGTGTATGAAGAGAGGGAAAGTGTTTGTCACTCATTCAATTGATAAATTGTAATGTCTCTTTCTTTCTCTCTCTCTTTATGTTTTTTAACATTTCTGTTTGTGTGTGTGAGGAGAGTGTTTATGTCACTTGTGTTCAATTAAAATATTGTGATGTCTCTCTCTTTTACTTTCTCTCACTCACTCTACCTGTATGTGTATATTTCCTCTTGTACGTTTGCCAAAAAGTATTGTCATCAAAAACAAGTTCAACGACCAATCAGCTGCAAAAGTGAATAGAGATCCGTTCATTTAACGAGCTGAAATTTGATCAACAAACCAGGAGTTGGTTACACACTGGGAGAGAGTGTACAACCAGTTCGTTAACGTCCGGGTACACAGTTCATGAGGCTTGCAAAATTTCAAATTTTATATAGAAAATAATTTCTATTTTGCAAGAAAACCTAATCCTGGATCGACAGAGGCAAGCCAAAGGAAAAAAAACGCATGCACGCCCTTCCTCCGTCACATACATTTACTTATATATTCACCTATTTGCTATTGACGTATGGACAAATAAAACGTCATTTCATGCCTTCATGTGGAGCCTGGGTGTGACTTGCAATGGAGGTTAAAATGCAGTTTACCAATGTAAAAAGGTGAAAGTAAGCTGTCATTGAAAAATACTGAAAAGTGAAAATAACTTTGTGAAAGAAACCGGTTGTCACGACACTGACTCAACGAACGTGTCGAACATACATATATTAAATATAACATGAAAAACGTACATATATTGTGTTCAAGATGAAAACAATTGTATTTACGGGAAAGCATAGCAGTCGTTGATGCACGAAATGAGATTCGTAAATATTGGGTTGGTGCATAATTATTTCGGCTTTTTTTCAACAAATTTTCTTCAACAAAAGCATTAATATATAACAAAAACATCTTTAAATGATTATTCCGGAGCATATTCACCTTCTACTTCAATTACTCCTTCCCATTTGCTTGGCAGACGGTCAGACCGTCAATTGAAGATGTTTTTGTTAAATATTGTTTTTGTTGAATAAAATATGTTGAAAAAAAATCCTCAGTAATTACGCACCAACCCAATAATTTTTCATGATCTCTAAATTTGTTTTGCCACACACATTCATAAAGATATGATGCAAATAAATCATCGCTAGTCCCACATTGCCGCCTAAATTTCTTCAAGGCGAACATCAATCACCCTGCTTTATTTTGCTATCATCGTTTGGTTCAACACCCGTGAATATTTCACGGAATTAATGGTAAACCTATTAGGTTATTTCTTAAAACTTTCTACAAAAAAAAAAAAGCTGAAAGTGTAGCCTTCGTTGTATCTGTATGGAAAGATGGTCGCTCATCTGCTGCTCATTGAAAAGTGAAGGAAATTGGAATACGATGATTACTTAATGCGCTTTATATATATACACTTTATATAATTATTCAATATTAACAGTTTTGTATTAGAAAACCAAGAATTTAAACAAGGCTGTAAAAGAAGTGCTCAAACTAGTTGAGACATAGGTACAAAGTTAATTGCAGAATAAAACCATTAGGTCATCGACTCAAAAAGCCGTAGTCCACCAATGACCACATATAAGAAGTACAGCATAAACCACAAAACCAAATTAGTAAAGGGGAGTCAAAATTTTTATACATAAGAATAAAAATCGATTAAAAATACAATAGAATAATATAAATAAATAAATAAACTGCGATTAAAAGTTGATTAAAAATATTAGAGACCGGTGCAATTACAGTAGAATGAAAAAATATAGAGAAAAAAAATAATACATAGGGAGACGTAGCACAACAGCTCATTCGCTGAGGCCAACAAAAGAAGTTCAAGACAAGTAGTACGAAAGTTCAACTACCTGCCTCATGACAGCAAATTTAGTAGGTAAAATCC
>NC_068995.1:11049730-11051500 GCF_001194135.2 Octopus bimaculoides
GTTTATGGTTTGACTTTACTGATGTTACCTGCGGAATGGTGAAATATGGATTTTACTTTGCCACACTTTGGATGTTCTGTTGGTGTTTTGTCCCGTGCACTTCGGTATTCCTGTTTATCAAATTGGATTTTACCTACTAAATTTGCTGTCATGAGGCAGGTAGTTGAACTTTCGTACTATTTATCTTGAACTTCTTTTATTGGCCTCAGCGAATGAACTGTTGTGCTATGTCTCCCTATGTATTATTTTTTTCTATATATATATATTTTTATTCTACTGTATTTGTACCAGTCTCTAATATTTTTAATCAACTTTTAATCGCAGTTTATTTATTGATTTATATTATTCTATTGTATTTTTAATCGATTTTTATTCTTATGTATAAAAATTTTGACTTCCCTTTACTAATTTGGTTTTGTGGTCTATGTTGTACTTCTTATATGTGGTCATTGGTGGACTACGGCTTTTTGAGTCGATGACCTAACGGTTTTATTCTGCAATTAACTTTGTACACTTTATATATATACACTTTATATTCTTTATGCAGAATTTTATAGACTTAACAGGTAATCTTCAAGTTTAGGGGGATAAAATAAATAAAAAAAAGATTCAAGGGAAGTAACTGAACATCTTACCAGTATTCTCCGTACATCTCTGTTTATAAATAAATCACACACGTGATTTGATTGACGTTAGGGTGTGATTTATTTATAAACAGCTAGAAGAAAACGGATAATACTGGTAAGTCGTTCAGTTATTTCCCTTGAATATTTTTATTTATTTTTTTATCCCCCTAAACTTGAAGATTACCGACTTAACACATAGCACTCATAAAATAAATATTCACTCTTATTTTTCTATTTTTCCCATAAAAAAAAAATCCCAAGATTTGGTTAAATTGCATATATCTGCCTCATAAATAAGCGTGAATATTTTCACGGAATTGCACTTATGCATTAAGAGATTGGTGATATAAAAAACCTCGTTCAATTAAAAAAAAACAACACTTTTCCCTTTCTAATCACCGTCACCATTTCCACCACCACCTCCACCATCATCTCTCTCTCCCTTCTCCCTTCTCTCTGCCTTTCTTTAACCTTACCATCAGAACATCTATCCTCTGTTAAAATTATATTTTTAACTCTTTTCTACCTCCAACTAACATTTTTAATCACGTAATAAATATAACGTCCCGCCTACCTCACGTTCTCTCTCTTGTCTCCTTTCTTTCTTTTACACATGTATTTTTTCCACAGACTTCAGCATAGTTAGACCAAAACTTACAATACAAAGTTCTTATTTCTCAAGATCTTATTAAAACCCCTGGTGTTGCAGTAATGTTTCATGTGTTTGTGCCTGCGTTTGTGACGGTGGCCATGCTGGTGCACCACCTTTTAGTCGAATAAATCAACCCCAGTACTTATTTTTTTTTAAAGCCTGGTACTTATTGTATCGGTCTCTTTTGCCAAACCATTAAGTTACAGGGACATAATCTCACCAACACCGGTTTGACAACCGGTGATGGTGGAACAAACACAGACACAAAAACACGCACACGTAGATACACACACACACACACATGTATATACACACGACGGGATTCTTTCAGTTTCCGTCTACCAAATCCACTCACAAGGCTTTGGTCGGCCCGAGGCTATAATAGAAACACTTGCCCAAGGTACCACGCAGTGGAACACAGACAGAAAGACACACACACACATATATATATATATATATATATATATATATACGACGGGCTTCTTTCAGTTT
>NC_068995.1:11051860-11052742 GCF_001194135.2 Octopus bimaculoides
GTATGTATGTATATAGAAGTAATTGCAAATTGATAGCTCGATTCGAAAAGTAAAGAAAAATCTTTGAAAGTTTACAGAAGAGAAATTTATAAATTTATGAATGAAATTGTGTGCAACTACAAATTAATGCCCCACCTGGTATCGTTTCCTCAAAACTTTACAAAAAGTGTATATTTTTTAATTTCTAACGAAATTTTGCAGAAATACCATTTTCAAGAATGTAAGGATCTTTTTGAATTCTTTGTAACCACCAGGATTTTTTTTCAAATTTTCACCATCTTGTTCCAAATTTTCTAATCTGGCGTAGCGTTTCTTGCTGATGACGAACATTACATAATTTCCATTATCTAGAAATGATTACAAATCTTACAATTTATGTAATTTTAGCCCATCAGAAGTCTCTGTTGTCGACACACGGGAAATCGCATTTGTATGTTTCCACGGTGACATCACCCACATATGCAAGGATGAAACGAAGGCAATACTTTACGTGGCTTCTCGACAGACAAGAAATATCAGCCAAATGTTTCTTAAACTATACCAACTTGAAGGGTTTTAGTCGAACAAATCGATTCCAGCACATATTTTTCAAAGTCTGGTACTTATCGGTTCGTTAATGAACCGCGAAGTCGGTGTTTTGTTGCATTGGTCGACTCGAGGCTATAGTAGAAGACACTTGGCTAAGGTGTCACGCTGTGGGATTGAACCGGTAACGCTGTGGTTGAGAAGAAAACTTCTTACCACACAAACATTTTGATACACATACGTACATACATTGTCAAGTTTTTTTCTGTCGTCTGTTACGTTCTTATATCATTTGTGTGTGTGTGTGTGTGTGTGTATATATATATATATATATATATATATATATATATATATATA
>NC_068995.1:11053884-11054545 GCF_001194135.2 Octopus bimaculoides
GTAAGCTTTATAAAAGAACAGGTGTTGAAGGGGCTGCGGGGCAAGAACAATGCGGTTTCATTCCTTATTTCTTTTCAATATTCTTTCATTAATGCCTTTTAGAAAGACATTAATGTAAACATTTGTTCGTATTTACCGTCAGCTTCTAAAATATAAAACCTAAACGTGCTTCGTTTCGTTAAAGTTTCACATTGAATGAATTATAATAACTGATTCCGTCATACTGTGCTGGGAGTTCTATTCTCGCTGACGTTTCTTGAGTTTGACATTTCGTTCGTCGGTTCGCAAAAGTAGTTGTTGGTAGCAGAAATACTGTATCAATCAAAAAGTTGGTTCGATATTTATTGATCAATATCTTTGATCCTTAAAACAGGTTGTTTTGTGGGGGCGGGGGGGGGGTCGAACTTCGCGTAGATTCCCACCACAAGTCTATGTAATTTTTGTAAACTGTGCTCCAGCATGGCCACAGTCAAATGACTGAAACAAATAAAAGAATAAAAGAATATATGTATATATATAAAACTCCGTGTGAATGTGTGCATGTATGTATATAAATATGTATGTATTTATGTATGAATATAGATATGCCTGTCTATATATATGTGTGTGTGTGTGTGTGTAGGTGTATATATATATATATATATATATATATATATATATA
>NC_068995.1:11054604-11057564 GCF_001194135.2 Octopus bimaculoides
GACATATATATTCATTGGCAGAAAGCCAGACATAGAACAGTTCTGTTCAATCGATGCTTGTACTTTATAGTGTCTGCCACACCCGTACGATTTTTTTTTTCTTCTCAGTATAGGCACAAGACCACATATTTTTAGGAGTGGTAATGTAATCAATGTCATCGATTCCTCTACGTGATTAGCACATATTTTATTGATCCTGAAAACAGGAAAAAAAAAAAAAAAAAAATCGAAGCCGCCGATCACGACGTGTTTCGAACTCAGAACCTAAACAAACGAAACTAAAACACTGTAAGACGGTTTTTAAAAAATTGTCTGTCACATTATACATTTTTGTGTTTGTTTTGTTTTCTTTTTTGGTATACCACCTCCACCTTGTTTCATCAATTAATTATAGCATGGACAGGTATTTATGGATGCTGCTATCACTTATATATAAAGACAAACTGTCTCTATCTTCATCAATACTAATTTGCGATGGTGTTCTCCACTAATAAAGGAGGAAAAAAAATAATACTAACTGGAAAGAAAGAAGGAAGAGGTTGAATGCTAAAAGGGTTTAACAAAAGAAACTGTTGTAAGCTATTGTTTGTTGTTCGCCGTGAATCTCCGTGTAATAAAATGTTTAACTGGATGTGTATAATACAACAGAGATCAAAGATTAGTACACAGTTATTGATTAGAGCCTGACCCTATTCAGACGTTGCCTTTTCTTCCTCTTATTTTATTTATTTATTCATTATCCTATCCTATCCATCCAGTTCCTTTTCTATGTATACGATTCTATAATAAATAGAGAACCGCTTTATCTTTCTCTTCGTACTTGGGTGAAATGAACCTGATATCAAACGTATATTGCCTTATGACCAGCTGTATATAATAATAATAATAGTAATATTGTATGTAAAGTATCTGATCGCGTCAGTCAGGAAGGCTTGTCGATTATCGACCTGACGTCTGATGATGATAATAATAACAATGGTTTCGAATTTTGCCACAAGGGCAGCATTTTGTAGGGAGGGGATGAGTCGATTACATCAACCCTAGTCTTCAACTGGCACTTAATCGACCCCGAAAGGATAAAAGGCAAAGTCGACCTGGGCGGAATTTGAACTCAGAACGTCGTGACGGGCGAAAATACCGCTAAGCATTTCGTCCAGCGTGCTAACGATTCTACCGGCTTAATAATACTACTACTAATAATAATGATTATTATTATTAAGGCGGTGTGCTGGCAGAATCGTTAGTACGCCGGACAAAGTGTTTAGCGGCATTTCTTCGGCCTTATGTTCTGAGCTCAAACTCCGCTGCGGTCGACTTTGCCTTTCATCCTTTCGTGGACGATGAGTACCAGTTAAACACTGAGGTCGATGCAATCGACTAGGCTCTTCCCCGGCAAATTCTAGGCCTTGTGCCAATAGTAGAAAGGTGGTAAGCTGGCAGAATCGTTAGCGCTTCAGACAAAATGTTCAGCGGTATTTCTTCCGTTTTTACGTTCTGAGTTCAAATATAGCTTGATTTAAGCTTTCATACTCTTGGAGTCAATAAAATAAAATACCAGTTGTATCTCAAATGGATGGCCTTGTATCACAATTTGAGAGAATTATTATCATTCACGTGGCAAGCTCGTAGAATCGTTATCGCGTGGGGGAAAATGCTTAGCGGTATTATTCTTTTTCTCCTGCTCTTTGTGTTGAGTTCAAATTTCGCCGGGGTATACTTTGCTTTCTATCCTTTCGGGGTTGCGATAAAATAAATGCAAGTCAAGTACAGGGGTCAATGCAAGCAGCTTTCTCCCATCCAAATTCGAAACAGTTTTTGTAACTTATTTTTGTAAACTCCTAATCGTGTTTTCAGTTCAAGTCTCTCCATAGCTAAACTTCCATAACTAACTCTCCCCTCTCTCTCTTCTCTGTGGCCGTAAGTTTTCGCCCAAGTGCAAAAATTTCCAACATGCTTCCAACTGCATATTTCACACAGGGAATCTTAATAAATCGTGCGGTCTTCGGTTGAATTATTCAACGCAAAAATGCAAATTTTTCCTAACTAAATGCAACAGATGATATTCAATGTCGAACGAAACGCTAATAATTTTCATCTTAGACATCATTATATGTTAATTGTGAGTCTATCAGATATACAATGGAGTTTATTATAGATTCAGTTTCTACATCTCACTTCATTAGCAATTGTATTTGTTTAAGGCGGGTTAGAAAAATAAATAAAATGATTGCAATATTTGTTTTATATCCCTTAGGCGTCTGCAAATCTTTCGTAGATGAAAGCAACAACGAACAAAAATTGCAATTGAACGAAAGAAGAGATTAAAAAGACGTAAAAATTTAATTCAGTTATTCCAAGGCAATTAGAAAGAAAAGCCGTGAGCTTCTTATCTTAGCTCTGGATATTTTGAATAGTTTTAAAAATTTCTACATTGTGAATTTTTACATTGTTTTCACCAAATGTTTTTCCAACTCTGTATGTATATATAAACACATAAACATACATAATAACTATACACACAGGCACGCGCGCGTTCATACATTAAACATTCACGCATGCACAAACATACAAACACGTTTAATGTTATTCTTGTAAATCTATCACATTTTTCTATTACAAATAATGCAGGTAGTAGCGTTTCTTCTTCTTCTTCTTCTTCTTCTTCTTCTTCTTCTATTCCTCATTTATTTCTGTCAATATTTGAAATGTGGGAATTGTTTTAAGAAAAAACAACAAAAAAAACAACAACCCAATTCCCCCCCCCCCGCAATAAGTAACCAGTAAGTCAAAAAAACTATGTCACCGAATGTCTTATTTGTACATCTGAATTGTGGCGCAGCTTCCGCATCTAGAATCGTCTTCTTCTCGATCTTAGTGATTGGTGACAAAAATAAATAGATAAATAAATAAATAAATGGCAATATTTTAAAATTCACTGAACAGTAATGAAAAACTAATAA